>NW_008824671.1:79157-101543 GCF_000699105.1 Pygoscelis adeliae | reverse complement strand
TTCCCTAACGAGTTTATGCTCAAATAAACAAGACAAAGGGCATGGGAAAAGAGTGCAGCACATAGAGTTGGTGCAGCAGATCATGGTTTGCAAATGTCATCTTCCCTCCATGAAGTGGAGGTGGTTCCTGCATGCTTGGAATGGCAAAAGAAGGCACGGAGCTGCTGTGGGCGGCGAGCGGGAGCTGAGGACAGGGAGGAGAGCGGGGCGGCCAAGGTGGGATTAAATGGGATTACTTATCTCTGGCTGCTCCTGGTAGTCCAGTTTGAATGCTGCCCAGTGCTGCCAGCATTTCCATCTGTCTGCAAATAACTGCTGGACTTTGGATGGTGACTAAACTGTCCTGAGGAACGTGGAGCTACCTGCGCTGCAGGTGCATTGGAGCAGGGTCTCTCCTCCCCCTTGCCGTGCTTGCCCATAGGCATGACGAGAGCCTTGCCTGAGCACCGGGCTGGACGTGGCTAACCAGGGGAGAGAGAGAGAGTGAGTTTAGGCTGTTGGTGTTCAACCGGTGCGAGTTTTGTGTAGATGATCCCAAAAATCATTCAGTCAGCCAGCCAGCAAGTGCTCCGTGGAAAAATGGACATATTTTGGTATCAAAGCGATATGTAGGTTCTATATAACAAGCAGAATTTATCTCAGATTGCTTTATTTCCTTATTATTTTTACAAGCTCTCCAATGGCAGAAGCAGCTATCTGTGCCCAGGGTGCAGAGCAGTCAGCTACAGCTCTTTCTGCTGAGAGATGCTGCATTTAAGAGGGGGGGACCCAAACTTTTTATTTAATATTGTGCCTTACTTGATGTTTCTCATCCTAATCCAATTGTGGTGTTTTATGGCAAGAAAATGTGTTTAATGATCAGAAGTAGGTCATCCTGGGTGCCTGGTTGTAAATAGCTGCCTTCTCCAAGAGGTTGCGGAGAGTCCGGCTTCTGCTCCCTGTTGTGTCTCCTCCTCTCTAATGACTGCCCTGGGCTGCTGATCCTGCGTGCTGCTTGCTAGGAGCTAAAGCCGCATGTTTCGAGTGCGAGAAGAAATGCAGAGGTTGCGTTCTGCCTTTCCCTTTTGACATGGCCTGATGCTCACGCCGGCTCCTCGGGAAGTCCCGGCTGGCTGCCTGCTCTAGTTCAGATGCTGCTTCTCAGCTGAGATGTGCTTTCTGGCATCTTCTCTGAATTGCAACCCCCCCCTCCCCAATTTTAATTTCTTTTTATCAGCAGTCCCTTACGGGAAGTAACAGCTGTCTCTATTGATGGATGCGTTTCATTTCTAGCCTTTCTCTCTGTATTTTGACTGCAACACATCTGCTACATGAGTATAGGCTTTAACTTTCACAGCTCGTGCCTTAGCACTCTGTTTCTTAATGCTTTTGCACATAATGCATTGACCAGACAGGGCTGCGTTTAGAGTGGTCTGATCGAACAATAAATCATAGCATCCTGGTTGCAGTCTTCACCTCCTCTTGTCATCTAAATGGGTTGCTAAAGTGTATCACATTGTCTTGTTCTCAATCGAATAAGTGTGAAATTAGATCCAGACCTTCTTCGGGGTGTGTGTGACTTGTCAGAATTTCTCAGCTTTCTAGCCGATTACGCTGGGTTAATATTAAATGTCAATCTTGCAACGTGCTGTCAGCTCAGTAGTTTAAAAACAACAAACAAATAAAAAACCCCAACAACAACAAATATAAACTGCTGGTCCAGCGCTTTTGGAGAACTATACTTTGAAAACTAGCCATGTTTGATTACAATTGCTGCTGCCCCAGTTGAGAGTGAGTGGCAAACTGCAAGTCTCTTGTGCGTTGCATTTTTGGAGGGGTCATGTTGGTACAGTCTCCAGCTGAAGAGCTTATGTGGTGTTTATACTCTAACATATTTTTAGTTGCAGTCACATTGTATAGCTCCTGGTAGACTCTTTAATAAAGTGAAGCTTTTATTAAAGATGCAGCGCCATCTCTGACTGGAGATAGGAGTCCAGATAAATCTACCAGTTATTCACATTTGCTTTGACTTATCTAGAGCATCATAAAGCATCAAATACTTATAAATATATATATGTGTGTGTACATCTGTCTTATAAAGAAGACTTCTTTATTAGGTGTTAAACAAGGCTTCTGCTGGATGTTTGTAAACTTTCTTAAGAAATTCCTTTTCAGTGGATAGAAGCCTCTCATGGCTCTTTCTGGGTTTATAACAAAGGAGTTTTGCTAGTCAACTTGCCTTAGCTGGTTTTGAGAGATCTGAGTGACTTTTTTTTTTTCCTTGATTAGATTTTAAAATTTATTCTCTGCACATAAATGAAACTTGAAGCCCATGTTTTTAACTTAAATGCATTCCAAGTTGTGGACAGCAAGGGCAGTATTTTCTGGTTTTCATGAAGTTTGCTTTTAAGCCCAAAGATCTGATGATTTTTTTTTTTAAACTTCTTAACTTCTGACATCACTTGCATTTCCCTGATGACAGCATCTAGAGAGGTGGTGGCCTGGAGAAGCCGAGGGAGCTGCTCTGATCCCAACCCTGCGCCATTTTGTGAGTTCAGATGCACTGATGAGGCTGGCTGATGAACCCGGTAACGATGAGGGTTTCCTTCGTGAGCGGGAGCGCTCCTGCCAGCCTGTGTTGTGCTTTGCTTACTGGGAGCGAGCGATCAAGCATGTGTAAATGGAGGGTGAGGGGCCTAAAAAGGTCTGAACACCAATTTGTTGACGTAATATATCGTGTAAGAAGAGAAATGGGTTATCTCATCTTGTGTAGGTTTACGCTCCCCTGGCATGGTAGAGCTAAAACTCGGGAGTCCTTTTCTGTCAGACAGTGAATGTGCAGAGGGTTTCCAGGAGTAAATTCATCCCTGTCCTGCGGGGTGTCAGCATCGTGGCAGGGACGGACAAGACAGTTGTGGCTGTGAATAGGGCGGCATATGAGAAAAATAGATGTTAAATCAGAGATGAGAATTGCTGAATGCTACAACCAAAGCGTTCTTTTCTGAGGCTCTGGAGGAGCTCGAGCACTGGGATAGGGTCAACTCAAAGCCGTGCACAGATGAGAAGAGGAACTGAAGGCAGCAGGTCAAGCGTGCATGAAACACACTACAAAAACCAGGCATGAGCTGGAGGCAGGGCAGAAAGCTGGGGTTTCATCCTGGGTTCCCCTTCCAGAGCTGCTCATCACGTTTCTGAATACATCCTCACTAAGCTGCACCAAATCTGATAAGAATCATTTCAATTAGCTTGTTAAGTGTTGAAACTTCCCACAGCAGAGCTCCTGTTCCCCACAAACCCGAGTGCTGTCTCTCGTGGCTGTATAACCCCCGAAGCTGGAGTTAAATCAGTTTTTGCAGGGCCATCTGTCAGCTTGTTTGAGATGAGCACAGCCGAGTGCCACGCACTGAGTAGCCGGTGGAAGATTTTTTCACTTTCTGCCTAGTCAATTTGATTTTATGCCTAGTCAAGTTGATTTTTATAAAGCCGATGATGATGATATTATTGTTATTGTTGTTGTTGTTATTAGGGGGGTGAGGAGGGAGGTTTTGCAGGTTTTGCTGCCTGAAGCATCATTTCTCCTGGAGATCCACAGTTCCTCGCCTCTGGTACCTTTCCTTCGCGTGGGCGGTTGGTGTTGATTCCACATTTGGTACGTGTACAGCAGCAGACACTTAAAAGCTGGGAATGAAAGCGGCTTGTGGTAATTATCACAAAATTAAAGATAATCTCCTGCTCTGGAATTGTGACAAAGTGCAGAAAAGAGATTAGTGCAGTAGGAGAGCAGTCTCGGCCGTGGCAGGGAGAGCGTAGTCTCCCTGGCCCAGGACCCTCTTGGCCGCATTGTGTTCCCAGCAATTTCCAGTGTTCAACCTGGAGCAGCAGTCGCCACTTTGGGTTCTTCTGTGGTCTTGAGTTGCTGCTCCAGCTCGTGCTCTGAAAGTTCGTTAGCCAAATGCTCACTCGGTGCTGTATCTCCTGCTCCCCTGGCCATTGCAGGGCTTTTTGTTGAGCGATCATAAAATTGTGTTGTCTTAGGCCAAAGAACTAATTTTTCAGCACAAAAACTGGTGCGGGTTTGAACTAGTGGTGGTCCTCTGAGCTGCGTGCTGGTGCAGTCCCAGAGAGCTGGAGGGAGTGACAGGGTTTCATGTTGCCCATCGCGCACGGCGCCTGCCCGTGTAGGTGACGGCCCCTTGGTTGAGGGATGTGCAACCCAGGTGGGTGATGGAGGGGGGCCACTCTGTGCCAGTGAGGGGTTCCTGCTCTGCTCGCCTCCTGTCCTCCTGTTTGAGATGGGATTCTGTGATGCAGCTTGCACGGAGGGAGCAGGATTTCAGACTTTTGCTGCAGTCCTGTGATTCTGTTCCTGATGCGAAACTTGGGCACTAGAGAGCACGATTTAAAACAAAACAACAAGAAGTTAATCTTCCCGTGCCGCTCCAGCTTTGCAAGCGCAGGCCAAGCTGTCAGGCTGGGGGGTTGCATTGCAGACAGTTCAAAATTGCCACATTGACAAGACCCATTTTGCGCCAGGGGATCCCTAGTTTGCTGAGACCGGACTGTGAGATAACCTCAGCACTTCTGATGGAGAGCAATTTCATCTCCCCTGTGACCACCAAGGGGTTTTTGTTGGGTTTGTTGCTTTTTTTCTTCCCAGTGTCTGAAATATTTCCTGAAATATAACTGAATCACATGCTCTCCTAGCGCTATTGCCATCTCCAGAGCATTGTGCTCCTGTTACGCCCAACTTCTTGCTCAGGCTCCTTTTGAAACAAGCCCTGAAGCATCGCTGCTTGTATTGGAGGAGGTTGAGCAGTTACCCACTTAAACCATCGTAGTTCCTCCTTGGCCAAATGGGGGAGATGCTGAAGCAGCAGCATGTCGGGCTGGATCCTCTGGGGCTTTTCCTGCTCTCCAACCAGGAGGGCTGGACATCTCCTGCTCCCCTGGAGAGGGACCACACATCCCCAGCTTGAGTGTAGATATCCCTCTTGAGTCGGAGGATTTGCACACCGGCAGGCAGTTGTGTAATCCACCCGTTGCCCTCAAGTGGGGAAAAGCTGAGGGCTTGGAAGAGCCTTTCTTCTTCACAGCCAAAACTCTCAAGCTCTGCTTGATGGTCTCCTGTGAAGTTAAGTCCTTTCTACGGAATCGTGGGTTGCTTAATGATCTGTGCTTGTAGGAACGCTTCAGACAGGAGCAAGGAGCGGCAGACTCGTACCTGGAAACAGATGGCCTTAAACCTATCACTTGGGTTTGCGTTCTTTGCAAGCGGGCTTCTCTCCTAGTAACTGGGCTCTGCATGCAGAGGTGGCTGAGGGAGGCTGGGGAGCTGCCTTGGCAGGGGGACGTTGTGCTGCCGGGATGGGGTGGGGACCTGCTCTTCTTCATCAGCTCTTGATCCTTGTTCATGGTGGCTCTCCAGAGCCAACTGGACTTGAGCTTGTGGTCCCACGCATGAGGCTCTCAGCAGGTCAGCGAACACCTCACAGGGCCAGCAGCAGAGGAGCCTGTTCTCACCATTGCCTAAAAATAAGGAGCTCCTTGCAAATGTGGGCTTGTGCTAGGAAACGGAAAGATGGCCTCATGTTAGAGGAGGGTTTGGGCCTGTGTTTCCAACTCTGATTATATATCTAAAAGCTTGAGGTGAAATCCTAATTTCTTACCATTCACTGTAATGGAGTAATGGTCGCTTCTCCCAAAGGCAGTGGTAGAGATAAGTGATGCATTCATTTTTGCGATATATTTGGACATCGGATTCTATAAATAGATTCAATTATCAATAAAGTTTGTCAAGTGCCTTCTGAGTGGCTGGAAAGCAGCTTCGTAAGTGTCTCTCTGGGCTTCTGTATGTAACCAACTCTTCAGTGTAGTGTGGACCTATTACGGTGCAGCAGGGATTTACAAGAACTCTCTCCACTGAAGCCTCTAGGAAACACTATTGCTAGGAAAAATCGTGCATCTTTGTGCTTCTGAATATGAAATTGTTTGGGTGACCCCTGTAACTTCAGACTCCTGCACTAGTGAAACTGAAAACTGAGCAAAACCAGCTGCTTTTAAAGGCTTTTCAGCTTGCTTGAAAGAGAAGCATTAGGCTATTTTCTCAATGTTTTTTTCTTCTGATGTCCCTGCCTTTACTGATGCTCTTCCCTTCTCTCCTCAGGTCTGGCACCGAAGAAAGCAGCCGTCACCGAGGTGAGATGTGTAAAGCTGGCCTTGAAAATCCCATGCTGAGAAATGAGAACACAGAGCTTTAGAAAACACTTCTGCCTGACTTTTTTTCGGCAAAGCTGGACTTCAAAATACATTTAAGATTACTGAAAATTTGATATCTGTTATTTGGGAGAAAGAAAATTAGTGGCAGGTCTCTGGAGTCCCTGTGTTGGCATCACCACAGTCACAGAGGGGATGTGAAGGGACTATGCCCACCACGTGGCCAATTTTAGCTGCGTGATCCATGATGTCTGTAAGTAAGTGGCTGAGGGCACTTCTTCCACACCAGAACCTGAAGGTGATGAATGGAGAATCCGTGTATTGGGCATCTCCAGGGCTCTGTGTTGGGTCTCACCTGCTCCTGGAGTGAGTCAAGGAGGCTGTAATTTGTGAAGCCATAAAACAGGGGAACATCTCGAGGGACTGATTTTTCTCTCACACGTAATCCAGATCGCAGGTTGCTGAATCACTGTTACCTTCTGGAGCAAAACTCTTCACAGTTGGCAGCAGGGAATCTAGTAGGAGGATCTGTGCCTGAAAACTGTTCCCTGAAGCCCACACTCTTGGTTTAGGGCACCATGTTCAAATGATTTTTGTTTGATCTAACTTTCTGACATACCCCTTTACATTACTCACCTGGGATGATGAGCATTTGTATACATGAATAGCAAAATCTTCCCATAAAACTGCCAGGAATGTGACACTTGATTCTTTTTGCCTCCCCAGAAATATGCATAGTAGGAAGCTCAACTTATGTGATAGTTGACTGCTTTGTTCAATGCACAAATAGCCCCACTTTTTCTTGCCCTCTCTACAGTCACAAGTAGAGCAAGAGACTATGGAAGAGACTTTTTGTTACTGCATTTCATATGATGACAATCTCTTAACCAATACCTGTGTCTGTTAATTGCTTTGAGAGGATGATGATGAGCCATGTGGTGAGGCAGGACGATACAGCTTGAGCTCCTGTGTAATGGGATCCAGCTTGTTGGTTAGAAGCTGCAAGGAAAGGATAAGCTGTACTGCTTGGAGGAGTACTCAGAAGCAAGCCTGGCTGTGCTAAATGTTTAAAACAGGGTAGGAAATAAGATTTTTGAAGGAGAAATCAGACTGCCCCTTAGTACCAGAAGTACAAGCGGTTTGACCAGAAATAGCTGCAAGCTCTTGATTAAAAGCTAACACACAAAGAACTTCTGTAGTCTGAACAAAATTATACATTGTCTACTGTAGACATCAGTTCTGAGAGATGGGTCTGTGCAGCACTTGAGAGAGACGGTGATATAATATTGTCACTTGGGAAATGACCTTGGATCTCTCTGCATGCTGCTTAAAGGAACATCCAAAGCCTGGCTGTTCTTTAATGTAACAAACCCCCAAATGTTGCTGGTGGCTCACCGGCAGCTTTAGCTGTCTGCTGGGCTCCGCAATCCGCTGGGGGAGCAGGGGAGCTGGGGAGTAGGTGAAACGTTACCCCGTGGCAGAGTATAGGGGCCCTATGCTTGGGATTGCAAAAGGACCTGTATTGAACTTCACAAAACGTGATTGTGTTGGCTTGTTAAAGGGTACAGCCACAATCTGCTGCCTCCTGGATCAGCAAAAAAAGGCCCAGGCAGAGTCAGAGGTAGAAGAGGAGGAAGATGGGATAGGAGTAGGTTTGTTCTCACTCTAAAGTGCTGGCAGTCCTGTAGTGTTTCTGTAAACTCTTTGCAAAACTTCAGGAAGAGCTGTTATTGCAGTTTACTCTTTGTGGTCTCGTCCTTTGAATTGTAAACAAATGACTCTTGCTTAAATGGATTATCTCCATGTGAACACAGGAGTGGGGTTGTGTTGTCCTTGTTATCTGTCTGTTATTTCTCCAGTGAAGTGCAAGGTATTGGTATGACACCTGAGGGCATGGGATTTTTAAGAATAAAATGCTCTCGCTGTTTGATCTAATACATTGCTATTTTAAATCAATGAGAAACTGCGGTCAAGCAACTGCTGTGGAATCTTGGCAGCTGGGAAGCAAGCAGATCTTTCCTGAGCTCAGCATCTTTGCCGAGGGCTCTGCCCCGTTAGTACTGAGGGTGTCAGATGGAGTGGTTGGGTGTTCTAACTCTTCTTGTCTTGAGGGATGGATGTATAATTCAGCCTTGTTTAAGGCTTGCCGGTGCCAATTACACCTGTTTGCACTCTGCAGATTTTTCTCCAGTGGTAGAGAGCGATCCCTCTGTCCTTTACAACCATGACAGCGTGGTTGTGCCTGTGCTGCTCTGCTTGTTCTTGTCAGCCAGGTCAGCTTCTGTTCTGGGCTTTAGCCATGCTCTTTCATTGCAGGGACCATCGCTACCAGGACAGCCTGGCCAAGGAAAGAAGATAGGTCATCGAGGCGTTGATGCTTCTGGTGAAACCACCTACAAAAAGGTTTGGTTTTTTGGAGTGGGGACTGGCAGCTCTGTGTAGGTGGCAGGCTGAGAAGAGAGGTTGGGGCCCAAGGTTAGCAATAGCACAACCGAGCTTTCCTGGTTCAGTTTGTTAATAGCTACCAATCTGATTTAGATTTTATGTGGCACCCTTGTACTGCATAATCTTGCAAACGGCAAACTTTCTGGAAGCCTTAATCCGTCTCTTCAGCAGCTGGTTGAACTTGTTTAGCAGTATGTAGTGCCCAAGATGACCCCATAGAAGTCGTAGACACGACTGTATCATAATACAGGGGATGTTATCATGATAATCTGCTGCAAAATGCTCACTTACTGCTCTTTTCTTTCTGCCAGACCACCTCATCCACCCTGAAGGGGGCCATCCAGCTAGGGATTGGATATACTGTCGGCAATCTGAGCTCCAAGCCAGAGAGAGATGTCCTGATGCAGGACTTCTACGTGGTGGAGAGCATTTTTTTCCCAAGGTAAAGGAGACAGGGGAAACAAAACGAATGGATGAGTTATTTCTTTTCCTCTCACTGATTTTTCAAGAGAGCTTCCATCTGTCTTTAGATCACAGAGTTGGTTGCTCTGAATGTTTTAAATATGCATCCATTACATACAAACATAACAGTGGGAAGTGTTAGATTCTGCAGTACACTGGCTTGCAAGGAAGTACAATGTAAGATGCAGTACTGTATGCTTGAGTTTGTTAGCCTTCCTGTGTGCTTTTCTTTCTACCTGTCCATCTAGAATTTCTTCCACAAAATTATACCATGTTTGAGATGGAAGAAACTCATTCTGGGAGCTCTTTAACTCTGAATAAACAAAGCTCATAAAGGCTGTGTTCTCTGTGTAAATATATTCTGCTTGGCAAGTGGTGGTTCCTTACACTCTTTGGAAACAGATTTTGGCAGATAATTTAAAACCTATTTTCCTGTTGTCCTGCCACAGAAGAAAGATATTTTTTGTTGTTGTTCCTAAGATGTCTTTTTGCAAGGCTCAATTCATCTCAAATATAGAGAGGCCAGTGACTGTACATATCTGGTGAATGGTATTACAGAGGCCCTGCTCATGTAATGTCTGTTCTGTGCAGCGAAGGCAGTAATCTCACCCCGGCTCACCATTATGCTGACTTCAGGTTCAAGACCTATGCACCAGTGGCTTTTCGGTACTTTCGAGAACTCTTTGGGATTCGTCCAGATGATTATTTGGTATGGATATATTTTTGGATTTCTCTGTCTTTCCTCCTTTATTTGAGATGGTCCAGAGTAATGCAAGAAATTTGCCCCTAAATCAAGGCTGTCAGCAATTCTTGCTAAAAGGAATGGAAAAGAGTTGAGGAATCATTCTGATCCCAGCAAGGAGTGGGAACAGGCTGTGGATTTAGGGATTCCATTCAATTTTGGAGGAGATCCGGTGACGGTCCCGGCAAGACCAGCATCATTCAGCCCAGGTCTTTGTTTGCTAAGAGGTAGCTGCTAGCTTACACTGGAGGGAAAGGAAATGATCTGCATACAGTGTGTGCTGTGTAAGCTATGCGATGGGGTTCCCTCTCTGCTGCTTGTGGTGACAATAACTTACTGTGTTTACAAGCAAAAGGAGTTGTGTTCTGCTGGGTGCAACCCTGTAATGTCCCCTGGGGCCCTGAGGACAAAGATGGGAATTTTTCCTTGTGTACTCACTCGAGAGCTATGTGAGTGTAGTTATTTTAATCATCTTACAAAGACAGAATAAAATACAGTTTGTTCTTGTGCTCAGAAAGCTCCTCAGAGCTGGAAAGGATGTTTTTAAAATGCCTAGTAATACAAGCTGTTGGGGCTTGGAGTACACTGGGGTTGAATTTTGTCCCTTGCATGTATGTGATGTCCTGCTCTTTAGAAAAGGACATTTGTTGAACCAGGGAAGGGAACACATCCAAATGAGCACACACCCTCCCCCTTTTTTAATAGCCCTTTTTTCTGACTTCAGCTGTAGATAGGGGTAATCGTAGCTGAACACCTACAAGTAGAAACAAGTCTGTGCCATTGCACGGTTTGACAGTAACAGTGGTCCCCATCTGTGCCATCCAAGATAATGCTGGCTGATTTGATGAGTGGTTCAAAACCTGGGTGAGGCAAAGAGCCTGCCTCAATTGCAAAGGTCACGGCTCTGATTTGTTGCTTCTGCTTCCCCTGATTCCCTCTTGCCTGCCACAGCAGCAAATGCCTTTAATTATGCATGAGATAATTAGCTTGATAAAGTCTTGGATCATTAATCTGTGCAGTGCTGAAAGCTGTTTTCAGTACATAATGATGAGCATTTAATTTATCGCTCTGATTATGTCCCTTACATACCCTACCTCCCTCTCCCCATCTTACCTCTTGCTGTGGCAGCTCTGACGTGACGCTGTCCTGAACCCACTCGACCTACGCAGTTACCTTGGGGTTGGTACTTAGCTGTAAAGTGCACATGCGTGCTTGTGCTTTCTTCTGTTGTGCTGTGCTTTGTCTCGTCCCCCCCCCCCCCCCCCCCCCCCCCCACTGCTGCTAGGCATATCCTCATTTGAGGACCTGCTGTTTGCATGCTGATGTCTAGAAATGTCCTCCCAATTCAATTCCTGATGCAGTACCCCTTGCTGTGCTTACACAGCACTGATCCCTCTCCTCTTGTTTGGGCACCTGGTCTGACACTCTTCATGTGTTTCTAGCGGGATTGAGGGGGTGAGATGTGGCTGTAAAAACCCTCTGTAATGGGAGCACAAGGCCAGAGGAGGCTGCTGAGAACAGCCAGTGCATTGTGTTCCCTCCAGCACGGTGATATGTGGTACCCTGAGCAGACTGTCATGTCTCTTAAAATCCTATCTTTCCGTCTGCGCTTGCAGTAATGTGCTGAAAAAAGCCTAAATGTGATACATGCATACACGCACAATGGGGAAAGATCAGATGTCATTATGAAGTCTGGATGTTACTGAAAGCATATGATTAGCTTGATTCTGAGCAGTTGGGATGCTCTGAACTGTAATCTCGGTCTCTAATTGTAAATTGTCCAGCAGCTTTGCTGCTTAGACCTAACCTATAATGAAAATAGTTCTCACTTAAGCTTTGCTACCCCTTAATCTCACAGGGAGACAGCATGCTGGGGAAAGCCCTCAAGAGCATAGAACTCAGCGTGCAATGAGTGGGGGCTTAAAAACATCATCTTTTTTTCCTTTTCCTCCCTAGTATTCATTATGTAATGAGCCTCTGATAGAGCTGTCGAACCCTGGTGCCAGCGGCTCCCTCTTCTATGTCACCAGCGACGATGAATTCATCATAAAAACTGTGATGCACAAGGAAGCTGAATTCCTACAGAAGCTCCTTCCTGGCTACTACATGGTGTGTATCACCCAGCACCTTGGACCCAACTTGGGTTTGTCGTGGCAGCTTTTCTGTCCAAAGCATCGCACAGGGCATGTCCTCCACCTGGGTTTCTTGTGGCCTGCCCGCCCTGTGCCGGGGACAATGTTAAGTGTGTCACGAAGCCAGTCCCAGAAGCACAAATCCTGCCAATTATTTGCAAATTCCGTGGGTAAACTTGAGGCAGATAATTGTGCCATGGCTTGTAGGCATGTTCTCGCCTGGCAGTGCCTTCCCAGATGTGTGTTTCTGGGTGTCCTTTTTCCAGCACTATTTCGTTCTTCTTTGCTTGGCACCATGCATCTGCCTCAGCCTGGCTTTGAGGATGGCTGTTGATTGCAATAACAAAGCCACCTTGGTTTTGTGGGAAAACCACTGCTGTCCCTGGATATCTGCCATATCTGCTGTTTAACAGAGTTACTCTGAAGGCAGTTGCTGGTTGTCCTGGCTCCCACTGGCTGCAGTACCAAGCTTAAAGACTCCCGCAGTACCAGCCAGCTTTGCACATCCAGTCTGCTGCAGATAGTTGTTGCCTAAATCTCAGGGCTAGCAAGGCAATATATTGAGACCCAGAGGACTTGCACGTGGTGACAAGTAGTAAATCAGAACCAAACCCGATGCTTTGGCGTGTAAACCAGGAGCTGCCTCCCTGCATAACTGTGGTGAAGGGTCCAGCTCTATGGATGGGGGCACTGAAATTCAGTTAGAACCACCCAGGGATTTGTTTGCCATGGAGATGCTGAGGAGAAGGTGATGGCAAGCGATGTTAATGCTGCCCCGTCTGCGTGCATGTTGCAGTGGATTTGATTTATGTACACTGTTTTTATGAAAATACTTGCCTCACTCAATATTTACTGGGGAAAATTTGCCGAAGTGAGACAGGGTCTTGGGTGTCTGTATATAACTGACAGCCAGTCGCTTGCTTTTGCGACAGTCAAGTTCCTGGACAGGATGAGCTTTCTTGGAAAGTGTTGCCTGTTGCCCAATGTATGTAGTAAATCAGGTGGAGGGTTTTGAATGGGAATGGAGTTGCACTGTTGTCCTGAATTCTGCAGCTGTCCTGGCTAGCAATCGGTGTAACGAATTAAACTGAACTTACCTGTCTGGTGCAGAGTTGTGTGCTCCTTGTTGTAGCATCCCAATGTTTGTGGGTTACTGTGGTGCTAACACATGATCTCTCTGCTGTTCTGGGGAAACCCATCTGCTGTAAAAGGAGTCAGTGGAAAGGAAGCAGAGTGATTTCATCCTGAGTTACTTTGAAGCTGGGCAAGTGCTGTTTGCGTTCGGTCTTGCCTGCCTCTGTTCCTTTTAGCTTGCACCATGTTGAGCAGCGCACTCACAAAGAGGGCTCACTCGTTTGCCCAGTTAGGTGAGATGAGGAGGGGCATGAAATTTTAATACAGTCGTGCTTCTGCCGTCTGTCAGAGTCTGTCAGGTCTGTCCTTTCTTTTGTAGCGTACAGAGATGTTCTGTTTCCTTCCCAAATTTTCCCAAAGCTGAACAAGCAAATCATGCCTGTCATGTCATTCCTAATAATAACTGCTGCGTAAAAAAAGGACATGATAGCAGAGCAGGATATCCGCGCTCTCTAGCCAACTGTGTTTTATAAAGCAGCTCTGCAAAAGGAGGAGAAAATTGATGTTGTTTAAAAAAAAAAAAAAACAAGTCCCTGGTTTATTCTGGGCCAGAGAACAGCTCTTGATTTCTGACACTTCTGAAGAGATGAAGATAGCTGTTATTTTTAAACTTGAAGTTCCCACTTACTGTGTTTATTTGTCTTCCAGTTTGGTTTCCCTTTTTTAGCTGCTGTTGATGGGGAAAGCGGGGAATTTCCGGACTTGGTTATTTGCCCAGAGTGCTGTACATCTCATTCCCTGTATTCAAGGCATAGTGGTATTTTCAGGTCCTAAAGCCACTGAAATGCAAGAGTGTGTCAAATGTGTACAGTAAGCTCTCATGTAAAGTTCAGAAAATCCTTAGGTGAAGAAACCCTGGTGTGACTGCTCCAAGATCTGTTAACGTGCTTTGTGTTGAACACAGCAGGAGTCTTCTGCCGAAATTACCTTTCCTCATGCTTTTTTCCCAACCCTGCTGCAGAATCTGAACCAGAACCCACGGACACTGCTGCCGAAGTTTTATGGACTGTACTGTGTGCAATCAGGGGGCAAAAACATCCGCGTGGTCGTGATGAACAACATTCTGCCTCGCGTGGTGAAAATGCACCTGAAATTTGACCTGAAAGGCTCAACCTATAAACGCCGGGCATCCAAGAAGGAAAAAGAAAAGTCCAGCCCTACGTACAAGGATCTAGACTTCATGCAAGACATGCCCGAGGGCCTGATGTTGGATGCAGATACCTTCAGTGCATTGGTGAAAACGTTGCAACGAGACTGTCTGGTAAGGAGGCGGGCAGCTTGGGGAGCAGGTTAATGAAGTTCTGTGGCTCTCAAGCATGAGGAAGAGCAAATGATTGAGAACCTTGCTAATCTGCTAACCCCAAAGCAGGATAAGTCCCTTCTACTGTTCTTTTCCCTGAAAGCAAAGCAGTGGAGTTGGATCTCATGACAGCCTCTGAGGACTAAGGCTGTGTTTCTTTGCCTGGTGCATCAAATTGTGGCAGCATGCTCCACTTGCAGCTGGGCTGTTGGGACTAAATACACTTTTCCTATACAGTGTGCAGCAGATATATGGTACAACGGTGTTATTAGCAAGCCTTCAGCCCTTTGGGTTGATTGTGGGATGGCCAAACTCTATGCGATCAAGTCCAGAGATGACTATTGGTTCAGAAATGTTCAAGCTCCGGCGAAGGAGTTGTTAGTGAGAATGTGGACAGGCTGTTCCATGCTTTGGGATCTGTGCTGTATTTGAGCTGCTGGCCTGATATTTTGTCTCTGTTCTTAAACTCAATACTAACCTGTAGGTGTTGGAAAGCTTTAAAATCATGGACTACAGCCTCCTGCTTGGGGTTCATAACATAGACCAGCAGGAACGGGAGCGACAGTCTGAGGGAGCCCACAGCACGTCGGATGAGAAGCGTCCCGTGGGGCAGAAGGCACTTTACTCCACGGCCATGGAGTCCATCCAGGGTGGGGCTGCCCGGGGGGAGTCCATAGACACAGATGACACGTAGGTGAAAACCTGGTTCTCTTGTGCTGCTGGGGAGGGGTGGAAGTGGAGGCTGGAGTAGTAAATCCGTGACCGAGGCCCATATGAACTGTTAGAGTGACCATCTCTCCTGGGGGTTATGGTACTGCTGCCAGTAAAGCAGTGTGGTGTGAAAGGGGGAAGCTGGGGTGGGAAATCTTTCTGTAAGACTCCAGCCTCGCAGCAGTCTCTTTTCTTAGGCCAGTCTGTAGGTTGTCAGCTCCTGTAACAGCCTCTAAATATCCACCCATGCTCTGGGGAGGAGAAACTAGTTCCGTTCTAGCTCAGCATCCAAATACTGGAGTGGAAGTAGGGATCAGCCTGTCCCTAGGAGCTTGGAGTTTGTTCTCCATCACTCCATCTTTGGAATCCCTGACGGTACCCTGAGGCCATCCCATTCCAATTAGCAAACAGCAATGTAGCCAAGTGCTGGAGTAACTGGTGGAGCTGTGGGTTGGGAGGGGGTTGCCCAAAACCTGTCCTGTGCTGTGCCGTGCCCGATCTTTGGCTCTTAGGCTGCAGGTGGCTCTTGTGACTGTCTCTCTGGCTCTGTGGACCAAGCTTGCTAACAAATGGTGGAGTTTGCTGTTTGTTGCTGTCTGAAACCAGCTGCTCCAGTTTTGATGGAGGATCAGTCACGGTGGAGCCGGGATAATACTTTGGTGTTTCCATTCTTTCAATTAGCATCATTAATTGCAGTGGCCTGCCTGATACCTGCATGCCTTTGTTGTGTGCTGGTGCTAGCGGTTGCTGCACCTTTGGCAGGACTGATACTATTGTGGATGGGACTGGAAATACTCTTGTTCTTAAAGGTTTGCTGCCCTAATAGGCAGACAGCTCATGCTGACCTGATAAATAATCTGATCCCCAGAATAAGTCTGTAGCTAAGAAAAAATGATGTGGTGCTTTCTGGCCCAGGTGGAGCTGTTGCCACGTGACACGGGTCCTGTCCTGATAGTTGGTGTTTGGCACTGCAGGCAGCAACCCCGGGATCACCTTGTGTGAGATAGCCTGGGTCAGTAGGTGACTTCCCATGGTTGTGCACAAAGTGACTTTGCAGGTTTTGCACTGTGTCTGACCACCACATCAGAGCCCTCTTCTCAGTGCTGCCGTCCACCCTTCCGCAGGTCTCGGGGGTATTACAGCTGCTCTTTTTGAGGCTGCACTCGCTGAGGTTTTGTTTTCCCTGCAGGATGGGAGGAATCCCAGCAGTGAATGGCAAAGGAGAGCGTCTCCTGCTACATGTAGGAATAATAGATATCCTTCAATCATACAGGTAGGTAACTTTGCAGTTGTCAGTCCTTTAAGTGTGTTAACATCTATTTTAATACTGAATGAAAGCAGGAAGATTTTCCTCTCCTGAAGAGCTTGATAATGAGTGGGCAGGCTGCCTAAAGCCATCTGTCAATGCATGTCGGGGGCTGTGGTTTTTTATCCTGTCCTTAGAAAAGCTGGTGACACAGAGCAATTTTTCTAAGATATAATGAGTTGCTCATAGAAGTTTCCCATCTCTGTGCCTAGGATGGGTAGCATACCTCCAGGGATGGAAGGTGATTTTCTGCTCCTCTTCCAGCCCAGCTGCTCCTTCCCTATAGGGTTCCCAGGCAGTCCTGACCTGACTGCAGAGATGCCGGTGTACTCAGCCAACCTCTCTTGGCTGGAGGAAAGCTACACTCCGGATGAAGGAGGAATTGTTAGCAGCTCAGTGATCTCTCCTGTGCGGGGTATGAAAGGTGGCTTAGATACAGAGTATGTGCCTGAATCTGTCTCTTTTTTTCTCTCTCCATTTCTCCCCTGGAATTAGGTTCATCAAGAAGCTAGAACATACCTGGAAGGCCCTTGTCCATGACGGGGTGAGTGCCTGTACAGAGGCAGGAATTGTCCAGGCCTCGGCAGGATTACCTGCCTTGGCTTCGTTTATGCTAGTTGGTGCCGATTACCTTGCTATTTATAGTGCCTGAACTGGCACAGTTGAAGCTGATGAAAGGAATAGTTCTTGCCTCTTATGCCTCCACAGCGGTGTAGTGCCACTTATTCCCAATCAGGTTTTCTTGCTCACTCCACCTCCTTGCATGTTTAGCTGTCATGCTACCAGCTTTCCTCCGCTGCTCCCATCTGTCATTTTCCTCCTCCCCATGATACCAGGAGCTGTACGCACAAGGCGTGTGCATTCGTGTATGTGTCAAGGAGCCCTGCATTTGCTCTCTTCGGTGATTGACTGTGTTTCAACTTCAGTAAGCTATCTGTTAATAAATCCCTTTCAGTGTTTCCCTGCTGTCTTGTCTCCTGCAGCAGCCAGGTGCATGTTTACAAAAAAGCAACCTTGAATGTGGAAACTGTTTTTCAGCATTGCATATCCTAGCTTCCCTTAAATAATAAGGCAAAGAAAATGTGTAGATGCCAAGTCGTAGCAGCACAGTCAAACATCAGAAGCAGAGACAGCTTCAGTTTTACGATTTTAAACAAAAAGTGCAAAACACTTGAAATGTATAGAGACCCTTGGCTGAATTTTGGTGTCTGTGTTGTATGCCAAGGTATCCAGGTGTGCTTTGAATGTCAGCCAGCAAAGCCAGAAGAAATTTCATGTATGTAATCAGGCCAATATTTGAAAAATCCAGGAAGTCTACAAAGGAATAAAATCACCAAAATCCACTATAAAATTACAGCAAGAACATAATCAAATGCAGTCAAATCAAAGGCAATGCTTCGGGCTTATTTATAGCATTAATCAGATCATTTCAGTTAAGCCTTTCCATTTTAAGGCTCGATCAGTGCTAAATGTTGGAATAAAAAAGGCTGCATTGGTTGTTATAGAAATTCTGCCTTGAGGGATAATTTTAAAATTAAACAATTGCTTCTTGCCTTTGTAGGACACGGTGTCAGTACACAGACCCAGCTTTTATGCAGAGAGATTCTTCAAATTCATGACCAACACAGTGTTTCGAAAGAATTCCTGTAAGTACCTAGTCCAAGAGCTGTTGCCTTTGTGATGTGAGACAAGCCTTATCTCAGTCTTGCTGCTTCAGTCCATGTGGAGAGTCTCTGGGCCAGAGCCTGAGCAGGCTTTTCCACTGTAACACAGAGCAAAGCTGGGGAACTGCAAAGCCCTCAGGTTGTCACGGCTTGCTTTGGTCTGCTCAGACTCCTGGCCCGGAGCTCTCCCTGCAGCCTGACTCAGGCTCAGTCCTTTGGAGATGGCACTTGCAAAGCACGTGTGTGTGTCAGAGGGCAGAGGCCTCTCCTTATAAAGGGAAAAGTTCCTTTGGTGTGACAGTAGGTGGTGGTGGTAATTTCATCCTCTCTTTCACTCTTCTCATCCAGCTCTGAAGTCATCTCCCTCAAAGAAAGGGCGTAGTGCCTTGCTAGCTGTCAAGACGGCTGGTCCAACAGCTGCATTTTCAGCTAGCCAGCTTCCCTCTGAAAAGGATGAAACACAGTATGATCTTCGTGCAGCCAGGAGTTACCCCACACTTGATGATGAAGGTAATGGTCTCGTTTGGTGGCTGATGGCTGTGTGATTACCCTGTCTTTCCTAGCGGTTCCTTAGGATCCTTCCCTGTTCTCGTCAAGTTCCCCGCTGTGCACCGACCACCTGTCTTCCTTGATGGATAGCTCTTCATTGCATGTCTTGCTATGCTTTGCAGGTGCTAAACTTAACCAGGAAAGGGGAGAAGGTAAGAGGATATTGTTTTGTCACAGCACCAGCAGTTAGTTGATTGGGGAAGCAATGCCTCTGCATCAAAGAAGACCGAATCCCTTCTTTGCAGCACTGTATGGTTCTGCAGTAAAAATGGTCGCTTGCGTCACTGCTGTAAGGCAGCCGCTGCCAACTGGCACCAGCAGTCATAGCCCAAAAGCAATCAGGAAGTTGAATTTTCCACCCTTTAAAAAAAAAAAAAAGGTGGGGGGGAACTGAGAACTGCAGGGCTCTAGTGACAGTGTTTGGGCAGTTATAAGGGGCAAGATCTTGCCATTGTTAAAAAGACAAATGGCCTGGTTCTGTGCTGCCTTTTCATCGCTGCCATCTGGGCTGGATTTACAGATGATTGGTGAAGGACAGGCTCCTCGAGTGCATAGGTGTTAGATTCCTACCTGTGCAAAGCAGTGAGCACTTGATTCATCTCTTAATTTACTTGGGTATTTATCTCTGGCGATCCAAGCCTTTAATCCAGCTTTGGTTACCAGTGAGATGTCTTCACTGGCAGTACGTTTCCTGTGGTGTCTGTCTGTCATGCTGGAAATGGTGCTTACTGGCTCTCTCTAGAGGATGCCTTGGGAGAAGCTGTTGCATTCATGAACACAGCTAAACTTCTTGCCTGTTTGTGGTTTTAAGTGACCGGTCCCAGTGAGGGTGTGCAGGTTGATGGTGGAACAGCCTCACACAGGGCTGGTGTAGGTAAGGTGTTGGTGTTTGACCTATTCATCTTTTTTTTTTTCCTGCATCTCTCCTGCCCTCCACTCCGGGCCAGCAGGCAGGCCAGACCTGCTACCCTGCACACCTCCTTCCTTTGAAGAAGCTACCACGGCCTCCATAGCCACAACACTATCTTCAACATCTCTCTCTGTTCCCGAGCGATCCCCTTCGGAAACATCTGAGCAGCCCAGGTACAGGTGAGGACAGCACTTGTCCCCTGCTTCCACTGGAGTCAAGCGGCTGCCGTTCCTCTTTGTGCTGCAGATCTCGGCAGGCTGCCCTATGCTCTGGAATGCTAATGACCAATTTTAATTAAATCTCTCCTGGGAGCAAGCAGACACAGCTTTGATGGGATTAATTATTGCTGGAAGAAGTGTCAGCTGTTAAGTAGAACATCTCCCTCATGGGGTGGGGAGTTAGATTTGGGGGCAGTGTAGGATTTCTGTCTTAAATTGCTCCTCAAACTCTACTATTCTGGTTTCTTTCTGCAGGAGGCGCACACACTCCTCAGGGCAGGACGGCAGGTGAGAAAAGCGTCTCATCTCTTCTTGCAACTGCTGCACAGAGACCTCATGTTTGTCCCTGTGCAAAGGTCTCTTGGAGGGCTGAGCGTGAATCTCGGCAGCCCCAAGATTTTGGCATGGTCCTCTGCAGGATGATGAGCTTCTTCCTGAAATCAAATGATCCCCATTTCTCACACAGAATTTTCCTTACAAGCAGATCTCTCAGTGCTTTGCAAGGAACCTTAAATATTACCCCTGTTATTTGATGGGAAAGGGAACAACAGAGTTGTCCAAATTTACCCACCCAATCAGCACCAGAATCAAGGAAGGTCGTTTATGTCCCCCTCCAGGTAAGGGAGCCTTAACAGCAGGAACATTCCTCGTCTGTGCATCTGCCTGCCGCCTGGGTGCGGTGGGTGTGAATATGGGGAAGGGCTTTGGCTTTGTGAGGCACTGAGCACCCTTAGTCCCAAGAGAAGTAGCTTCCAGTGTTTTCAGAAACTCGGTACTTTGAGGGTTTTTTTCCCTCCTGTGGTGAGAGGTGGCTCAGAGCCAAGGGCAAGGTAGGACAAAAATCCCCTACTGCATAGGGATGTCTGGATTTAGAGGCTCATATCATATAATTATATCTTGCATATTTTTGCACCAGTAAAAATGACCCCATTGCCTGTGTCAGCGGGATCTGCATGAGGACCCTGTGTTTGCTGCTGACTCTGCCCTAGCTTTCCAGGACATCTTGTAAGTGTTGTAGGCGCAGACTTTGAAATGCACGTCAGAGACTCAATCTTGGGATATGCCATAGCCAGAGGAGCTGCTGGACAAGCTGATGTCCTCCCTCCCTGCAGTCAGTGTTTGGTGCTTCAGAGGAAGGCAAGGACTTTGGAAGATGAGGGTTTGCACCATCTTACAGACATCTCCCCTTGTTCCTAGCTTTTAGTGATTTGCTGAGCTTCAGACCACATACACTGTGGAAAAAAAAATCCCTTTCCGTGGTATTTCTTCATGAAAACACCTCTGGATGCTGCATGTTGCTGAATCTTGGTAAATTCCTGTCACTGGAGGGCAAGGACCTATTTGCTGTTGATTTGCAGCACCTGTTGAAGTGTCAGGGACCTGCAAAGCACCTCACCTCCTGCAGAATCCTTTGTCTGAAAGTGCTGAAAATTGGAGACTTAAACTCAGGCACCAGTGGTGGGACCCATTTGGCAAAATGCAGTGACTTCACCCGAGTTACTCCGGACTCCCTCAGTACCTAATGGAGGGAATTGCTGTAGGATGTGACTACTCATCCAGAAATAGGTCAGGTGAATCAAAGTGACTGTCCCCGGGCCATACAGGGAGCTTAGTGTCTTGGTCAGAAGTAGATCTGTCTGTCACAGATTTGCCGCAGCTACAACCCCACACAAGTGTGACCTTTGCTATTTTTTGCCTAGTTGCTCCATTTCTGGTGCTGGTCTCTCAGCGTGCCCTTTCTAGGGGAGCAGAGACCTCTGTATTTGTAGAGCACCCTGTGATCCCTGGTGAAAGCCAGAGCAAGAACAAAGTTATTAAAGCGTGAATTTACATTCCTGAGCTGAAATGAAAAAGACCTTATCCAATTTGCTCAGGAACGTGTCACACCTCTGATTATTCCTCTGCTGGGGAATTCCCTCTGGGTTTCTGAGATCCACCCCTGTGAGGAAGAGAGGAGCCAGTTCCCCAGCACCGAGCTGGACAGGAGTGCCGCCTGCTGGCTCCGGCTCCCAGCCAGGGACAGCGCAGAGCAGGACAGTACTGCTGATGAACCCAGAGCTCGTCCCTTCCCCGAGACTGTGCCCTTGGCTTGGCAAGCACACACTTCTCCTTCCCATGAGGACTACGGAGCCAGCCCCACTAGCACAAGCAATTACTTTAATAGCATGAGGTATTAAATTGAAGACTGTCGCAAACAGCTCCTGAGTGTGCAGATAAATCTGATGTTAAGCCTGGAGCGTGCTTGAGTAGCTTTGGTGCGCTGGGAGTCTCAGAAGAGGTCGGAGGCTTTGGCCCTTGTGCTGTTGATAGGTAATGCTGCACTAACTCTGGACACAGGTTTTCCCCAGAGGCCAATTCTCCTCTTTCCTCCCGTACTCCATTTGACACTGCCCGTCTTTTCTGCAGCACTGGCTAATTAATCCCTTTCCTCTTGTCCTCTTTTCCCACCTCGTTCGTCTTGAGCACTGCAATCTGACAGGACTGACTCTTTTGCCTGGGAGTTTTGGTTATCCATATCCTCAATCCTGGGGGGTCTGATGGCTCCCTCTGAGCTGACATCAACAGCTCGGTCTGTGCCGGGAGCTCGGTGCTGCAGTGGCTGGCAGCAGGCAGCCGCAGGC
>NW_008824671.1:69495-79098 GCF_000699105.1 Pygoscelis adeliae | reverse complement strand
TGTGAGAGAGGCTGGGCTGACTCAGGACTGATTCAGGCTGACCTAAAATTGAGGACTGTGCATAACTAGTGCCCAACTGAGCCTTTGGGCCTGTCTCTCTTCGGTTTCCAGGTCACACGAGGAGGTGCGCGTTGAGGAGGAGCTTCAGCAGATCAGTGTTGAGCTGGAGCCCAAGTGTGATGTTGAGATCATAGCTCCTGAAGAAGATGACAAAGAGTGAGTGTTTCAGAGCGTTGGGCAGCTTTGCAGAGCCCTACCCGGTGTCATTTGGTCTGTGGCAACTTGTGCTGGAGGCTGACTTTGTAGGGCACCAGCTTTCCCTGAGAGACAGGTGCTCCCCCAGACAGTTCAGTGAAGCTGAGCGCTGTTACTTCTGACTTGACCTGATCTATCTGGATGTGGCAGCGGAGCATCTTCAGCTCTTCTGTAATAAATCATACAGTCTTGCTTGCTCCTTTTCTGATCGCAGTGACTAGACTCTGTCATTTCTTCCCCCTTCCAGAGAGGCGGCTTCTTCAGCCTGTGCCATTGTAACGTCCACAGCTACGATAGAGGTGGAGACAGCCAGCCAGGCCTCCGAACCAGCCAGCCAGGCCTCGGATGAAGATGACGTGCCAGTCACAGACATATACTTTGTAAGATACCTTCTCCACCTGGCCCGTTAGGGGTGTGATGGGAAAGGTTGGACGAGGCTGTAACAGTCTCGATTTCAGGCAGTCGGGTGCAGGGCAGTGTCTCCCCCATGCTGTCTTCGTGTTGAGCACCTCGAGATCTTAACGCTGGATGGGTTTTTGAATGCAGGGAACTGGATTAACCCTTGGAGAACTCAAAACAGCATTTAGTGGGTGGCACTGCTGCTGTGGATGTAGCCGTAGGCGTGCCGCTCTACTTCCAAGCACAAGTGCTGAAGGGCTTATCTAGGCCAGCACGTTCATTCCCAGGACAAGCCAAGGTGAATGTAGGTGCAACTGAGAGGTTCTTCCTTCCTCAGCCAGGGAGCCCGGCTGCTTTCCTGAACACAAACGTGCCGCAGTGGCCTAGAGCCAGAAGGGAGGTGGCTGCAGTGGGGCTGACTTCGGGCTCTGGTGAACTCTGGCTTTTCCTTTCCCTGCAGGCAGATGCATTAGGTGATGCAGTGAAAATCTAGTGCTGAGACAGGGAGTAAGTGAAGTGGTTGCTGGTTGGCAGCAGAGTGCCGTGGAGCCTGGCGCTGTGTTCCTCAGTCAGCTCTCGCAATGTCTGAGCAGCTTCTGCAGACCAGAGAAGAGTTTTTAGCAACATGTACCTGCCCCATGGATTCCCAGAGCAGAGCTGAGGGTCTGACCCGTGAGAGCTCTCCCCCATGCCTGGGCACTGGAACCTTCTCATTAAAAGAGGTGCCCAGCTCCTCCCTGCTCCGACTCGTTGCTGTCAGTTATATGGCGATGGAGATGAGCTGAGCCCTTGTGATGAGCTCCTTCAGGCTAACCTAAAAATGGCAACGTTTGCCTTTCCCTGTGCTTGCGTGACTCTGATGCAGAGCTGCTCGCTCATTGCCGACTCATTCCGAGGCTCGTGGGAGCTGTGGAAGGAATCAGCTCCATTTTAAAAGCTTGTCTGTTTGGGTTTTTATGCATGCTGTTCAAAATGCAAACAGCTCCCTCTAACACTGGCTGCTCTTTCTTTGCCTGTGGATGGCAGCTCTGTGCAAGCTGCCTGCAGATACTGCCTGCTCCACTGGCAAGTGTCTTCTAGCGAGGGTCAGCTCCTCTTCCTCCCTGTCCCTGGGCATGTGGACTCCCCTCAACTTGAGGGGCACCTCTCTATCTGGAGGAAACCATCTGTGTGCAGTGTGTGCTCACAGAGAGTGTGACTGCTCATCAGCATTTCATACTTCATCTAAGTCCTTGAGTTTTGCATTAAATGTGTGTCGTGTGCCGTGGAGTGTTTGTCACTGCTGGGATGAAGGGAGAAGCTGATTTGGGTTCCCACGGGCGCTCTCCTGGAAAACCACTTGAGCTGGAGCTCAAGTGAGGCTGCACCAGAGTGCAGCAGGGCTTGGACCACAGCTGCTTTCTTGCAGGAGTGCTCCAGGGGCGATGGTTGGTGAAGGGTTGCTGTGTGCAGAGGATGATTTGTCAAATCCCAGGGGACTGTGATCTGATCTTTGGAAGTCTGCTCCTGAAAGGAGAGCACTTTATCCTCCTGTTCACTCACAGGGGAATAAAAGTGCAGAGACTGTGGCAGCGCATGGGCACCGCTCTGCCCACGCACGGCTTTCCTGCCCGCTGATCCGTTCAGGCTTGGAGTTGCCCAACCCCTTGTTTTTTGCTTTCTCTTTCATCCTCTCTTTCACATCATCCTCTTTTCCTCTGTTTCCTTTCTCACATCACTTGCCCTGGGGCCATCCAGTTCACAGATGGGAGGTACTGGATTTACTCTCCCCGCCAGCGCAGACTCCGAACCACCTCGCTTTCCTCTGGGATTGTAAGTGAACATGCTAGCACGTAGGGGAGCAGAGCTGCAGCTTTGAAACACTGGGGCCAGCACTCCCTTTCCCGTGGATGCTGTGGCTTTGTATTGTGTGGCCGTTAGGAACCAGCCCAGCAGAAACCAGGGAAGCATATTGAAATCTCGCAAATGGATCTCCCTGTGGGATCTTGCAGAAACACATGCTCTGCCCTGCTTTTCTGCAGGCTGGTGACACAGCTTCTGCCATGGGATGGGCTGCAGCATCACCCAGCCCTTGGACAAACTTGCAAGCACCAGACTTGGCCAGGGAGGCACCTGAGCCTTTGTAGGTAATGTTAGGCTCGGCTCCCTTGGCCCAGGAAGCCAGACGGGGTTCCAAAGAGACCATTAAGCTTGGAGCTGCTAAAAATCCAGTTGCAAATATAACCTTTTAGGCTTGTGGCTGGTCATCTTTCTGGTGGCTGGGATGGTGAGCAGCTCATAAAGCCAAATGAGTTAGGAGTTGCTGCTGGGTTAGGGATGGTTTCTGCTCTCCAGCCCTTCCCAACATCACCAGTGTGCTCCCTCCTCACTTCAGGTTTTCTGTGAGCAGTGAGGGTTTTCCTTTTCTTTCTGAAAGATGCAGGGAGGCAGTTGAACATTTAGGGGCTGAATCCAGAGCTCAGACTTGCTCTGGGTTTTAGTATTTCCCTTCTCGGGCTTTGAGAGAGCTGATGTCCTCGGAGGGTAATGGCAGTGCTGTCAGAGCCTTGGCACAAGCATTTGTATAGCATGGTCTTCCCAGCACCTGCCTTTTTGGTACCAGGCAGGGGAGAGTGGAGAGGGCATCAGGCAGGGTGCATGAGGAAGCAGGGGCAGTAACGTGCTCCTGGCCTTGGCTGATGGCATGAGGGAAGTGCTGCACCTATGTGGGCAAACAGGCAACCCCTCCCGGCAGCTCCTTCTGCCCCCTCGGCTGGGTTTGGCTGCCCCAGCACTGGGAGGGTTAATACCAAGCATCGGATGCTCCTTTATCTCCCCCGGGGTCTGCAGCTCCCTGCCTGCATCTGAGCTCCTAAAAGGCTCTGAAAGAGGCTGGCTGAAGGATGCGGTTCAGTCAGGATGGATGAAAAACAGGATGTGGGGCGGGCTTTATGCAGTGCTGAGCTTTCCTGCACCTCTAACAGAGCCCTGTAAGAAGCTCCAGGCAAGAGTTTCTCTTCCTTCCTTCCTCCCAGGGGTCTCTGCTAATGTAGCTGCAATTGTTGATGGGGTTCAGCATGCAGAGTCCAGTGCTTCAAAGCTCCTCTGGCTTCTTGTAGTTTCTTTTACATTGTAGACTGTTACACTTGGTTCCCAGGCTGGGAACCCCCCCAGGCTTCTTCCAAGTACCCAGTTCCATTTCTCTTCCTTTGCAAACCCCAGGCTGAGTCAAAGGAGGCAGTTTCCTCTCTCTGGGAGCACCTCTGGAGCCAAAAGAGCCTGTTTGCAGTAGAAGTGGATCCCTCCTGGGAACACTGGAAGCAGACACCAGCCCTTGAATCTGCCTGGGGTTCTCTGTGCTGCGTTGGCAGCAGAAGCGTGTTTTGTCACACCGATGCCCAGTGTTGTGATAACCGGCTCCCTCGACACATGTCCCCTTCCCCCTCATTCTTTCCAAGATCCAGTTGTGTTTTGCCTCCTTTGTCATACTTGTTCCCATCACCCCACTGTCTCCAAGACTCTTAGCAATAACTAACTGTTTCCCTTCTGTGGCCACCATCCACCATGGTCTAACCCACCCATCTGCTGCCTTGTTTGGCCTGCAGGGAAGGGGGAAGGCACAGCAAACCAGACCAGGTTTCACTGTAAAAGCCCTCCTGGACACCAGAGATGCCAGCTTGTAGCATCCGCAGGGCTCAGGAAACAAGGGGGTTGAGAGCTGGGAGTGGGTATCAGGAACCGAGAGCTCTGTCACTGCCCTTAGGTATGTCACTTCCCATGTCTCTCGGTTCCTCTGGAGCCGGGGTGATGCTATGGCAGGGAGCTGAGGTTTCCCTGGCATCTCAAAAGCTCTAAAAATCTGTCCCTGGAAGAGGAGAGGTTGTGCCATCCCCACTGCAGCTGGAGCAGGGTCCATTGTCAGCTGCTGGTGGGCTGTCCCATGTCCCAGCTGGTGGGGAGCAGGCATGTACTGAGGATGAGGAAGGCTCCTCTGCTGAGAGCTGGCACTGAGCTCAGTTTTCTCCCTCTGGGTGGACAGCTGTTCTTACTGTATTGTTTCCTACTCTTTTTATTTTCTCCTTTTATTTTTTCCTCTTCTCTCCTTTGCTCCCTGCTCTGCTGCTGCTCTCCTTGCATTCTCCCCGCCGTCTCTGGCCACTCTGGCAGCCGACAGACGAGAGGAGTTGGGTTTACTCCCCGCTCCACTATAGCGCTCAACTCCACTCTGTCTCCGATGAGGAGAGCGATACAGTAAGTGTACAAGAAACGTGTGCCGGGTGCCCGGTGGGTCGAGGTCGGAGCTCGCACTCCCTCTGCAAGGTCAGCTTGCAGAGGGAGCCTCTGTGGCCTTTGCGCAGCATGGGGCTCTTGCATGGCTGCAACAGAGCCCTGCTGCATCTCGGATCAGCTCTGTGGCAGCAGGCGAGATCTCTTGCGCTGGCAGAGACCCGGTCTGCTCAGCAAAGGTTGTGTCTTGTTCCGAATCGTTTGGTGCAGTGAAAGCTTTGGGAAGCTGAAGTTCTCCATTTGTGTTGTCGTTACTGGAGGATGCAAAACAAACAGCCTTCTCTCTTCACACTTGTTTTGATTCTGGGGAGTTGGCTGGGCTCAGACCTAGCAACACAGGGCGGATGCTTGGGTGTTGACTCTCTCTTCTCTGCCTCTTGCAGTAATCTCTATGCAGACACAGAAGCCCCAGAGAGCAGCGATTCCCTCTGCAGGTCGATGTGTTCCCTTTTCGTTGATGCAGCCGTTCCAGTGGGATGGGGAAGAGCTTGCTGACACCAGTATCGCTGCACTGCAGGATCCCGGGCACTGCATTTCAGAACGGAGCAAAACTATAACCGTGTATTTCTACTTATCCCAGACATGGGCAGCAAAGAAGCCACCCACTCACCCGCAGCTCCCAACAGAGACATCCAGCTGGGTGTAGAGTATCCTGGGTAGTAACACAGTGTTTTCCAGACGTGCACTACCGTAGCTACCTATCCATGTGTGATACTGTGAACCTTTTTAATTTTTTAATCATGTATTTATTTCTTTTATCTTTGCACAGAGACAGCACAAATGTGCTTTTTTAAACATTTAGTTTACTGCACTTTTTTTTTTGGTCATATATTTGTGCATCAGAAAGGAGTGTGAGACCTCACTGGAGAATTGGTAGGAGCACGTTGCTGGGGAGGGCAGGGACCGGAGTGGCTTCATTTGAGGCAGCAGCGTGGTCTAACCAACTGATGGAGGCAGGAGGTTTAAGGCTGTCCACACTCTGCCACGGTTTTGCCGAGTGACCTAAGGCAAGTCACTTAACCACTCTGTGCCTCGGTTTCCCCCGTGCTAATGGGTGTACAGTACCCACTTCCGTTAAAGCACTTAAACCCTGGGATGAAAGGTGCTATGTAAATGCAATGTATTAAAGGCCATTGAATAGAATTGCTCCTATGTTACAGTAGTCCAAAGTAGCCATGCCAATTTACTTGGATTCAAAAATCGCTAGTGACTTCTCTTGATCTGTAACACTGTGCGGGGGAAGCAAGTGATTCCTGGCGACAGTGACGTGGTCACCTCGGCTCTCCTCCGGACGTCACGATGGGTTCTGCCTTCACCATGTGCTGCACTGCTGCATCACCCTGTCCCTCCATGCTTGGAGTCCACGCTTCGTCTCACCGGCTGCCGCACCACCGTCTGCTCCAGACACAGGCACGGACAGATGAGAACTGTGCGCCTGCAGGGACCAGCCGTGCTGGAGTGCGAGTTCCCCGGTCTGCCCGGCCCCAGGTGTGACTTGTCTGGACACTGCATCCTACTGGAGCCACTTAGCACCTCGCATGCTCATGGGTGTATCCAACTGCCCAGTACTCGGGGATCACGAACATTGGGTTTTCGTATCCTCTGTACCTCAGGGCAGTCAGGGAGGCGCGTGCACGTCCACACACACTGGAGGCAGAAACAGAAGCCTGGCTCTGCCACCTAATTGCACCAGGCGGTGTTGTGTTCACGGACTCTGTTGGACAAAAAGCTGGGTGACTGGGGTGTTGCCTGTGGTAACATCTGCTATTGGAAATTGCTGCTTCAGATGTCTGAGATGGTTTGCTTTTTGAGGGCTGCAGGCTTTAGGTGAGAGGATCTGGTGTCACTGGGTAGTGTTCAGACTAGGCTCATCCATCTGTCAGCAGGACACAACCATAGCATTGTCTTGAACTAGCAATCCCATCCTCGTCTCCCAGAGAGAAGGAAGTCCTTTAGACCAGAGGGAGCCAGGTCTTATTCATGTGCTTTGAGTCTCACTTGAGAAAGAGGGTCAAAATCTCTTTATTCTCATTACAATCTTCAGACTGTCCTTGGGATTCCTTGTAGAGGAGTGGGGAAGTGGGACCCTTCTCTTGGGGCTCAGTCCCCCCCACTCTGTCTCCACAGCAGCACTCAGTATGGGTTAATTCAGGTCCCAGAAGGTAACTGGGCTGGTGGGAAGCTCTTCCCATCTGCGATGTGCTGAACTTGGTGAGGATCTTCATGAATTGATGTTTTCTTGCCTAGAAGTATGGGACCCAGACTTTTCCACCTTGCCTGCAGATGCTGAAGGCTGTAAGGCGTGCTCCTCAAGAGCACACGCTAGAAGTCTTGCAAGCTACTGCCATCAGATGTATTCATGTATTTACCAAATAATCTATCAAAAGTCTTTTGAGAAACTCTCCCCTTTCAGTTGCTAGTTGACAGCTCGTTCACCTAGCTAGCAGCATTGCTCTGTGACGGCCCCTGCAGTAGGCTGGGAAAGGGCTCCTAACCCACCCCATCTGCTTGTCCCAGTCCCACCTGGGCTCCGCAGGCTGCGTGGGCAGTGCTACAGGGGGCTCAGCAGTTTGCTGGAGGGGAGACGGGAGGAGTGCAATACCTACAGACTAACCTGCCTCTGGGCTGAAAGCAAGAGGTTTCAAAATGCTAAAAATTTCAGCCTTTGGGGTTTTTCCTCCAGAAGCGTGATACTATGCGTAGAGAGGCCAGAGGGAGCCAAATCCCTTCTGCATCTTCAGATGTCGCTCTTGGGTGCTGTGCTGGAGGAACATAGCTCTGGGGAGGAAGCCGGGAGATTGGGCTCGGGCTGTCTGACCCGAGGCCCAGCTGCCCCGGTACCACCTTGTGCATGGGCTGGTGAGTTTAGCCTTGCCGGGACTTTCCAGCCAGCTGAAACCTAGCATCTTGTTTAAGATGGTTTAAGCATCATCGATGGAGACTTTATTCCTTCCCCTCATTTTGGGGGTCTCTAAAGCTGCTTAGCCTCTGTGCAGGGAGCATCTGAGCCCCACCTTCATGGAGTATCTCAGTGAATGAACTTTGCAAGCTGGAGCTGCACTTGGTCCCAAGAGATGTGGGGAAACCCAGACCTTTTGCAGCATGTTCATTCCAAGCATCTGTTTTCCTCAAGCATTCAGGCTTTTTGAGACAATCCTTGTGCAGTTCTGTAACGCTGAACCCCTTGGAGCGAGCAGGTGCAGACACAGAGGATCGGTCCTGTGAGAGGATGTGCAAAGGGCTTAGAGCAACTTTGTCAACGTGAGGGGACAGGAGGCACCTTCCTTTTGGGAGATGCTGATCTGAAGTGGAAACTGCTCCTTTCCAGGCTCGCACACGCTCCCTTCTGCGTGTCGCCTACTGTCCGCTTAGCTCGGTGCTGGCGAACTGCTCGGCCTCCACTTCCCACGGAGGCTACAAGGACCTTGGAGTTTAAAGCTTGCTCTTAGCCTACCTCTCTACACTGCGTTGCAGCATGGGAGCGTAGGGGAGCTCTGGAGCATTTCCCAAGCACTGTCAAGGCTGCCTTTGCAGGACACGCAGAGTCAGAGGAGGGCAGGACTGGGTCTTGCCCACAGGAAAGAGCATTGGCCCTTTTTTGGGGAAGAGAACTACCACCCGTCCTTGGTCTGAATGTCCCTCCAGCTGTACTTCTAGCTCATCTGGGACATAAGTTGCCTGTTCTTTCTCTGTCGGGGCTTGCTTTCTCTAGTGACCCAGCAGCTGGCTGGCAGGTGCTGTCCCTGCTGTAACGCCCTGCTCTCCATCGTTAAAAGGAGGCACCATGTTTTGCTCCTCCAAGATTTGAGCAGAGCAGCCCTGCGAGGTAGCTGGTTCCCATGTAGCTCTGTTTGCCACTGCTCTCCTTCATCCCCATTGTCCCAGCTGGGACCCTCAGCTCTGCAGGACATGCCCTAAACATTGCCTGGTGCTGAGGCTGCTGGTGAGCTTTCGCCTCGGGCTCTTGCCAGACTGCGGTGGCTGCTGCCTGCCAGATATGGATTTGGCAAGAGAAAACTGGCATCTACGAATCTCTGTGCTTGCCGTCGAGCTCCTGTAAAGGCTCTGCCCTTTGCAGGCATGTGTAGAGCAGAGGCGTGGGGCAAACCAAGGAGCTGGTATAGAGAGCCCTGAATGCTCACGCAAGGGATCCAGCTTTTGGCTGCTGTTGCCTCTGCGGTGTGCGGCTCTGCCACACGTGCCAAAGTCGCACTTTGGGAAGTTTTTTAGTGAAGCCAGAGCGCTCGCAGGTCTCGGCCCAGGGCTGGCACAGGCACAGCGGTGTTTGCATGGGCTCTGTTACCCCGGGTCCTCACTGGGCTCCTGAAGCACGGCACAGCTCGGCGTTCCCCCTTCTCTCGTTCCCAGCCACTGTCATGCTCCAGCTCTTCGAAAAGGACAAGGCGAAAGCCGTGGCTCAGGTGTACCGGATCATGTCTGTTTTTTCTTTCTGTTGATGTCTACATTAGACCCGAGTATGTTCTATTGGATGTTCATATTCCCACTCATTTTCTGTGTCCGCTCTGTGCGTGCACCATGTAACGAATGTATGTAAGTAGGGGGGCGCGGGGGGCTGGCGGCTGAAATGTGATGCCAACCCGTGGGTGTTGTCATGTTTCTCTTCTTTTTGGGGGGGTTTAAGTCATGAGCGCTTTTTCTTTTTCTTGGTTGTTTTGGGGTGGT
>NW_008824671.1:65058-68473 GCF_000699105.1 Pygoscelis adeliae | reverse complement strand
GGGGCCTGAATGCGGCGGGGCCGATGAGTGGTTTGAAACGTGTCGTCCGTGCCACAAAACCGGCCCGTTTCGGGTTTTCTTGGGGGGAGGGGGGTGGTACAGGGGAGCAGGTACCGCCGCGAAAGCGCGCCTGAGCTTTCTCGGCTCTGCTGGGAGCTCTGGCTGTGGCCTGGGTCGGTTCTCCCTGCGTCTGCAGCAGGGAAATGCGCTTTCCGTTCTGGAGCGCACGTTGTCCGACACGGAGCCAGTAACCGTCTCCCAACCGAAATACGACTTTCCTCCCACCCCAGCTCTGACTCTGGTGATGAGAGACAGCAATGGAAGAAGAAGAAAAGCAAAAGCAGGGACCAACACCATAAAAGCCAGAAGAAACACCGTTCGCGGTCCCGGGATCGGTCCTCCGGCTCGAGCTCGGAGCGCGAGCGAGACAAGAGGAGAGCCCGGAGCAGAGAGCGGCGGAGGAAGAGAGATGGCTCCAAGTCTTCTGTGTCCTCTGTCAGCTCTCCCTCCCCGCCGCGCTCCCGGGGCAGGGAGGAGACGGGGCAGCAGCAGCTGAGCCTCCAGGAGCGCTTGAGACTGAAGGAGGAGAAGAAGAAGCAGGCTGCGCTCATGAAAGCCTTGGAGACACCTGAGGAGAAACGGGCTCGTCGGCTGGCCAAGAAGGAGGCTAAGGAGAGGAAGAAGCGGGAGAAGATGGGGTGGGGAGAGGAGTACATGGGTTACACCAACACCGACAATCCCTTTGGGGACAACAACCTGCTGGGGACCTTCATCTGGAGCAAGGTGAGCTCTCCTCCGCACTCACGTGTTGTAGGAGGCTGCTCGAAGGAGATCGTGCCCCTGCGACCGCCACAGAACAGGACAGAGGAGCAGTGGGGCGTCGGGGGGGACCTTTGCTTGAGGTGGGAACCTCTGTAACACTAAAAGCAGCCACGTGAGAGCAAAGCGCTCGTCTAGGGCAGCAGCTGGGAGTTTTTGACGAGCTCAGTGGGGTTTTACCCCCTTTTTCCTGAAGACCAAAGTCTGTAGCTAAGGGTTAGGGATGGGGAGGTGGGTCAGGGTGCAGGAGAGGGACCCAGACCTGCGGGGAGCTGCAGGCTGAGTGCTGGGCAGTGTTTACTGGTGCGTTAGTGCTTGCCGAGTCGGGTCGCCTCCCTGGGCTGAGCCTGGGTTTCGCTGAGGGGCTTCAGGAGTAGGATTTGAGGGATTTGGGGACCTTCGACAGGATCAGAGCTCGCTGGAGCAGCAGAAGCAGGTGGATGTGGTGGCATTTGCTGGCCAGTGAGGGGCTGTAGAAGTCGCTGGGTTTCACGGCTCCCCTTGGCCACTCTATTTCAGGCGCTGGAAAAGAAAGGGATCAGCCACCTGGATGAGAAGGATCTGAAGGAGAGGAACAAGCGAATCCAGGAGGACAATCGCCTGGAGCTGCAGAAGGTGGGATCAGATGTCCCTTCCCTCCCACCGTCTGACATAGAACCCTATGGACAGCCCAGTTCTCCCAGTCGCTCGCTTGGAAGTCCCCTTGTTCTTCTCACTGGGGGTGCCCATAGGATGTAGGATCGGGGGGGCCACAGTCTACTGATTTCTGCTATTCCAGGGTGAGAAGACTCTTCTCTTGGGGTTGAGTCCAGCTCAAGAGGTGCTGAAGAGGACAAGTGCCAGGTCATGGCACTGAGGCACTCGGTTGTGCCGGTGTCCTCTGTCCTCCAAAGGGCTGGCAGCGAGCATCCTGGCCCAGTGGGCCCACGCTGGCTCTTCTTCGGCATGGCTCCTGGCTCCCCGGGGAGCCTCGGGCTGATGGCAGGAGCTGAGGCAGCTCAGTGGGCAGGGTAACGGCCACGTCCTCGAACGGGTGTCCTGCGTGGGTGCCCCATCCGCAGTGGCCTCACATCTCCCTCCGCCCGGGCAGGTGAAGCAGCTGCGCCTGGAGCGGGAGCGGGAGAAGGCCATGCGTGAGCAGGAGCTGGAGATGCTGCAGCGGGAGAAAGAGGCAGAGCACTTCAAAACCTGGGAGGAGCAGGAGGACAACTTCCACCTGCAGCAGGCAAAGCTGCGGTAGGTGTGCGGCTTCACGGGGACAGGCCTGCCAGGGAGCAGAGGATGGCGGGCACCACTCGCTGTCCCTCTCCTCTCGCTCAGGTCTAAGATCCGGATTCGGGATGGGAGGGCGAAACCCATTGACCTTCTGGCCAAGTACATCAGTGCGGAGGATGATGACCTGGCTGTGGAGATGCACGAGCCCTACACCTTCCTGAACGGCCTGACCGTCTCCGACATGGAGGATCTGGTGGAGGACATCCAGGTGCCAGCTCTGCCGCCCCTGTGCCAGGGCTGGCTGAGGAGCAGCAGCTCAAGGCTTCCCCTCTCAGCTCTGCTTCCCTGCCCATGGTGCGGAGCAGGTGCCTCATGTCCTGGTTGTCTCCTGCCTGCAGGTTTACATGGAGCTGGAGCAAGGGAAGAACGTGGACTTCTGGAGGGACATGACCATCATCACAGAGGATGAGATAGCCAAGCTCCGCAAACTGGAGGCCTCTGGGAAAGGAGGACCGGGTAAGCGGGAGGGCAGAGCCTGGTGTGGGTGTCGAGGATAGTGTGAGCGGTGGGTAAAGCAGGGCGTAGGGTCTGCTGCGTGCGCTCAGGCACAAAGGGGTTCTCTGGGATCTGCTGGATGGAGGCTGTGGATCTGGCAGCCATTCCCTGCTGGGGTCCAGCCTTCCACTGTCGGCGGCAGCCCAGGAGGGCCTGGGTGAAGGCAGGTTGAGCGCTCGGAGACTGACTGGCCGCCCTTGCCTGTGTGTTCAGGGGAGCGTCGGGATGGCGTCAACGCTTCCGTCAGCTCAGACGTGCAGACCGTGTTTAAAGGGAAGACGTACAACCAGCTGCAAGTGCTGTACCAGGGCATCGAGAGCAAGATCCGGGCAGGAGGACCCAACCTTGACATTGGGTACTGGGAGAGCCTGCTGCAGCAGCTGAAGGCTTACATGGCTCGGGCCAGGTGAGAGCAGGGACTGTCCCCTGGCCAGGGCTGTGGAAAGGGGCAGCACCGACCCCGCCATGAGCAGAGCCGGGGAGGCGCAAACCCGAAGTTGGTGGTGGAGGGGTTTTATACCTTTTCCGAGGTGGTTGGTTCTCCCGAGAGGGGAGAAGGGCTGGACACTCAGTCCCTTCTCCAGCCGTGATGTTTGCAGTGAGGTCTCCAAGAGGGAACCAAACTGGAGGGTTATTCAGCCCAAAACTGTACAAAACCCAGCAGATTTCTACCCGATGTGGTGGGTGTCACAGCTCTGGGCAGTGTGACATGAGGTGGCTCTGCTGGGTAGGACCTGACGGATCATCTCTTCGCAGGCTGCGCGAGCGGCACCAGGATGTGCTGCGCCAGAAGCTGTACAAGTTGAAGCAGGAGCAGGGTGTGGAG
>NW_008824671.1:63597-65041 GCF_000699105.1 Pygoscelis adeliae | reverse complement strand
ATCAAGCGGGAGCCGGCCTCCCCCAGTGACAGGTACACAGCCCTTTCCTTTTGGGGAGCGCAGCCATCCGGGCCTCTCCCATGGGGCACCCGGGACAGAAAATGCAGCCTCGTGCTCCCGTCCTTCCGTAGACAGACCTGAGGTGAACAGAGAACAAGGGTACCATCCTCGTCCCAGTCCTCTCTTCTCTCTTCCTTGCAGGCTGGATCCAGAGGAGAGCATTGTGGTACAGCCAGGGCCATCCTCGGAGCCGGAGGCCGAGCAGGATGCAGAGGCCAAAGGAGAGGCAGAGGGGGAAGCCGTGCTGATGGAGGAGGACCTGATCCAGCAGAGCCTGGACGACTACGATGCGGGGAAGTACAGCCCCCGGCTGCTGGGCACCAACGAGCTGCCCTTCGATGCCCACGTGCTGGAGGCCGAGGAGGATACGCATCGACTGCTGCTTCTGCGTCAGCAGCTCCAGGTCACGGGTAAGAGCCCCACGGGCAGGCCCTGCGCCCGCCAGCCTCGCCTGCCTGGCACGGAGGCCGTGCATGTGCTTCGGGGTGCAGGGCTGGAGGGGGATACTGTCCTCAGAAAAGGGTGAGTGAGAGCGGGATCTGGAGCACGCATCCAGAGCTGGCCTGGCGGAAGGATAGCCCCAGGCAGCGAAGGGCGCTGTGGCCGGGACAAGAGCAGGGAGATGGGGCTAAGACCACTGGCATCCCTTGTGGGTACCTGTGTCAGGTTCTTCCCCACTCCCAGCCACACCACCCAGCTGTTTGGGCTGCGGACAAGCGGGAAGGGTGTTTTGGATGAGTTTCCCAGCACAACGCAGCCCGGTGCCCACCTGGAGTCCGCAGGGCAGTGTGCACATCTCCGTGTCCAGCTCCGCATCCCCTGCCCAGCATCTGCTGCTCCTTCCTTCTGCACACCCAGGAGCAGTGTCCCCACAGCCCGGGCCTGGCTGGCACTGCAGGACCGGGGGTGTCACCTCTCCTCCCTACAGGTGATGCCACCGAGAGCGCCGATGACATCTTCTTCCGTAAGGCCAAGGAGGGCATGGGTGCGGACGAGGCGCAGTTCAGTGTGGAAATGCCCCTCACGGGCAAGGCCTATCTCTGGGCTGACAAGTACCGGCCCCGCAAGCCCCGCTTCTTCAACCGGGTGCACACGGGCTTCGAGTGGAACAAGTACAACCAGACCCACTACGACTTTGACCACCCCCCCCCCAAGATCGTGCAGGGCTACAAATTCAACATCTTCTACCCCGACCTCATCGACAAGCGCTCGACGCCCGAGTACTTCCTGGAGGCCTGCCAGGACAACAAGGACTTTGCCATCCTGCGCTTCCACGCCGGGCCGCCCTACGAGGACATCGCCTTCAAGATCGTCAACCGGGAGTGGGAGTATTCCCACCGCCACGGCTTCCGCTGCCAGTTCGCCAATGGGGTCTTCCCGCCCC
>NW_008824671.1:57750-58629 GCF_000699105.1 Pygoscelis adeliae | reverse complement strand
TCCCGCGGGACCACCTGCACTAGGGACATCAGGCTGGAGAGGCAGAAGGGTTACTGCAGAGAAAGTCCTTGTCCTTCCAGGACGAGGGACGGGGCTGTCCCTGGAGAGGTCCAGCAAGCAAAGAGGAGGGACTGGATACACGAGGGACAAATGTAAACACCCTGCAGCATCTTCTGCACAGCCACCCTGCGGCCGAGCACCATGTCCCAGGTGGCAGAGCCCAGGCCAAGGGGGCACGTGGGGTGCAGGGAGGAGTCGCTGCTGCCCATTTTGGGGTCCCTTTGCAAGCGTGTGGTGCCCCGCTGCCCAGCAAACCTCCCTTCCCAGCTGCCGCCAGCCTGAGCCTGCCAGCCCCATGCCCAGCCCTGCCCAAGGAAGCCTGGGGAAGCAATGGGCTGGGGCGGGAGCTGCACTGATAAGGAGCAGCCTCCCGCGCTCCCCATTAGCCTCTCGCCTTTCCCTCGCTAACCTCGGATGTGGCAGGAAGCGGCACTCGGCGGAAGCAGGGCAGCCTGCGGTGCATCGGTGGCGTAACGCTGACCCACGGGCTCGCATGGCGCCCAGAACCCCATTAGTGTTTCCCCGCCCCCCGCCCCCGGCTGCCAGCGCCTCTCAGCCTCCAGCAGCCCATTTCGGAGACAGGTCCTCTCCGCCGGGATCTTAACCCAGCACCCTTTTCCTTTAGTCGCAGCCAAACCCTCGCTCCCGTGGGATCTCCCTGGGAGAGGTTTTTGCCAGATCTGGTAACCCCAAACGCAAGCACACGGGGTCGGTGGGGACAGGCACCGGGCTTAGGGTCTCTCCTCTGCAGGACCTGCCATCCCCACGCGCATCCTCCTGCGGTGGCCACCCATGATGGGGGGGAGACGGCAAGTGAGG
>NW_008824671.1:51716-52056 GCF_000699105.1 Pygoscelis adeliae | reverse complement strand
ACTCACCGAAGGCCTTTTTGGGCTGCACCAGGCGGAGGGTGAAGGGCTGAGCCCGGGGCAGCTCCCGCAGCATCCGGGCCACCTCGTAGTGCCGGCAGCCCACGATGGTGTGGTCATTGATGGCCTCGATGCTGTCGCCCACACACACCGTCTGGATGCGGTTGATGATGCTCCCCTCCTTGATTCTCTGGGGAGCGCAGAGGGGGACGGGGGACACTCAGTGACAAGGTGGCACCATGGGAAGGACAGACAGACGTAGTCCCTGTCCCACCCTGCTCAAAAACACCTCCATGGTCCCATGTCCTTTAGCAACCGGGTCAGGCAGGGAGGGTCCCCCCCA
>NW_008824671.1:47918-50714 GCF_000699105.1 Pygoscelis adeliae | reverse complement strand
GTTCTCCATGGGGCTGCCCTCCTGGGCCTGCCTGCCGCGCCTGCCCGCCCGCCGCATCCCGCTGCCGACACCGCTGAATTATAGATGGGTGCTGGCTCCCGGCTCGGCCGTAAGGTGATCCCCGGAGCTGGGAACTCGATCAGACGGCGCAGGTCACCCGCCTGGGATCGGGTGAGCTCCGCCACTTAGGAAGGGCCCCGGCCAGGCTGGAAGAGCAGCCAGCACAGAGCTGGCTCCATTGCAGCCTCCCCAGCTGGGGTTGGGGGCTGCAGCAATAAGCTCAGGGCCTTCACCCTTGCTACACGCCCCAAAGCCCCCAGGATTAGGGCCAGGAGCAGCTCCGAAGCCACCTCTGAGCATGAACACACGGAGCCCAGGCTGGTTGTTTCTCCCACACATTTATTTGCTCCCATCTCCATCCCAAGCCAAGCGGCCACCAGGAGATGGCAACCAGGAGACTCATCTACAAAGCACAGACCTCGCAGGCGAGAGACGAGCAGTCACAAACCAGCCCCGGGTTAAACCCAGGGCCAGATCAACGTAGTGCTAGTAAGAAAATAAGACACTCTCTAATTACACAGTCCGAGATTAGTGACAGGCAGCCCCGGGGACGGCCGACCCCAGCACAGCACAGCCAGGACACACAGCTGCCATCACGGTGGTCCCACGATGCAGGACGGGCTCGGGCACAGAGGCAGGAGCCGAAAGCCTGTGCACCGCCCCATGGGCTCCCCGCCACGGGGAGGAAGGGGTCGGTCCCGGCTCTCCCTCCGGCATGAAGATTATTTTTTTTTTGCCTTCACCGCTGCAGAGGGCAGGAGCTGCCCTGCCTGGTCCCAGAGGTATGGGGGAAGGAGAGGCGACAGGCAGGGTGACATGGGCAGGGGGCTGAAGGCACCCATGGGGGAGCAGCGAGGGGAAGTGGGAAGATTAAATAAAGCAAGAGGTGGGGGGAAGGAAGCCTGCCACCTCACCCGCTGCGGGCCGGGGGACCAAGAGGCTCCCTGGGCTGATCTAGGGGCCAGGAGGCAGCGCCGAGCCCCAGGGGCTCCCAGGGCACCTGGCTGCCTCCCTTCCGTCACAGGCCGGTGGACAGCAGCCCCTGGGTCACCCTGGAAGAGGCCGATTCACTCCAGGGCAGTAACCCACAGGCACCTCATCTGCCACCCGATAGCCTTTGGGGAGTCTCTGGTTTAGCGAGGCAGAGCTGCAGGAGCTGGGGAGCTCACAGGAGAGTGGGGGGGATGCTCACGCCCACTGCTGACCACCTCGCCCAGCACCGCACCGGCTGGGGTCCCTCAGCCCTGTCCCCAGAAGCTTGTCCCCTGTCTCAGCTTGGTCCCCAGAAGCTTGAGGTCCTTGGAGGTGGTGCAGCCGCGGGGCCCAGCCGCACCAGGGCTGGGGGGGCGTTCCAGCTCATTTCTCCAGCGAGGTGCATGGGGTAGAGGGGGAAGCAGCCGGACCACCAGCAGAGACTGTCCCTTGCGTGAGCTCCAAGGGACAGGGCCGTGGTCCGGCCGGCCCCAGGCTCCGGGAGGGACTGGTCCTCTTCACAAGTGTTCGCTGAAGAGGGAGGAAGGCAAGGCTGAACTACAGGGGGTTGGCTTCTCTCTCCCACGACTGCCTGGAGCAGCCCCGAGCCCCTCTCTGCCCACACTTTCTCTGCTCGCCTCCCGTCACCCGCCCTGCCACGGGCTGACCCAGTGGTCCCAGTGCTCACCGGGACACGAGGGCCCTTGGGCGCCGGCTCTGTCCAGCCCTGCCCAGCTCACCTGGCTATCCGGGACAGGATCTCCTTGATGCGCACCACCAGTTTCTCATGCTGCAGCGGGTTGCTCTCGATGGCGCTGTGCAGTTTGGCCATGTAGAAGTCCAGAGTGCTCAGCGTGGGGGTTTCCCCGGTGCCTGTGAGGCGGCAGCCCAGTTAACGGGGCCAGCAAGTCCCCATCCAACCCTGCCCATCGTGCTGGTGACTGGGGAAGGGACCCTGAACACTAGGTGCCATCTCCTGCAGCAGGAGAGAGCCCGCGCCGGCACAAGCCCAGGAACAAAAGGATTTGGGCTAATCTCTGCCTTGCAGGCACAGCCGTGTCTGTGGCTCAAGAGGAGGACAGTTCCCAGCCTGCCCTACCCCGTTACAGGGGAGCCAACCAGCTGTCAGATGCCTGGGCTCCCCGGAGAGCCCCTCCCAAAGCGCTCCAGGATCCCGCCCCATCAGCAGATGAGCATTTATCACCGTCCCATTGCCCCCGCTTGTATGAGTGCAGAGCCCCAGCGGTGCCCCTCCACATGGCCACCAGGTCGCAGCAGCAGGCTGGTCCCCACAGCTGCCCCGAACTCACCAGGGATGGGCAGGGAGGCGAAGCTGGCGGTGAGGGCCTGCCGCACAGACTGGAGCTGCTGCTGCAAGGCCAGGGTCTGCCTCTCCTCCTGGGCCAGCTCCTGCTCCAGCTTCTCCTTGGCACAGTTCATGCTCTCCGTGTGCTTCTGCAGGATGGCGTTCTGCTCCTCAAACTCCGTGTTCATCTTCCGCAGGCGTCGCAGCTCGGCCTCCCGGGCTGCCGGGACCGCACGGCGTCAGCAGGGGTGGCCCCTCTGACTCTCCCCCCCATCCCAAACCCAATCCCTTCACCAGCCGCGACTCTTCCAAGAGGCTCAGCGTCACCAGCCCCCGGGCTCCAGCCAGGGTCCGGCCCCTCTATCCAACCTCACCAGGGACCTTTCACAGCCTGGATCTCAGGCCCAGCACCAGCCGTGGTCCTGCCCCGCAGCATGCAGGCTGCTCCGGCCGGCGCC
>NW_008824671.1:45973-47396 GCF_000699105.1 Pygoscelis adeliae | reverse complement strand
GGGTGTTCACTGCCGCAGAGCCCGCGTCCTCTGGAAAGGAGGAAGGAGGTTACGCTAGGAGCCAGCCCGGCATCCCTCCAGAGGTTCTGGCAGCACTTGGCCGGATCCTGGCAGCGACGCTGGCAGACACTGCTCCCACAGCTCACCCTTTTTGATCTTTTTCTCCTGGATCTTCTCCGTGCACATCTTGTAGGCCTCTGACTGCTGGTATTCCCGCAGCTCCTTCATGTACTGCTGCTTCTCCCGCTCCGCTTCGTCCAGATACCGCTACGGTCACAGAGGGTCCTCAGCCTGGCCCGGCCCCAGGCTCGCCGGGGGGCTGCCAACCCCTCCCCACTACTCAAGGCCCAGCTCCTGCTCACCAGCCCGCCAGTATTGGGACAAGCTCCCTTTGTGGAGCTGCAGCCAGGCAATGAGCAAAGGGGTTTGGGGTGCAGGCTCTGGAGCATGCTGCCCAGCCCTGGGGGCTCTCTCCTGGGGGCTGGTACCTGCTTCTCCGAAAGCTGCAGCTTGCTCCTCTCTGCCCCCAGCATTTTGGTGATCTCCGGGAAGGGCAGGTCAGGATGCTGCGTGCGGATCTGCTCACGCCGCTCGTTCAGAAAACGCACGTAGCCCGTCACGGGGGCTTTGGGGCCGTTGGGAAGGATCTTCTTCCTCTTCTTGCCCTTGGGCCAGCCCCTCTTCTTCACCGGCTGGCACCCAGCGAAGGGAAAGGGACAACCCGGCATGGATCAGAGCACATGGCGCCATTGCGCTGGCAGGACACAGGAGCAACCTGCAGACCCGCCTGGGGCTCCCGACCCTCGAGTGAAGGTCTGGGCCTTTTCTCGGGCCATGGCCGCAGCCACGGGCTCGCCCAGCTGTGCCCGGGCTGCTGAAGGGCGAGTGGAGGGACAGGCCCAGGCTGGGCAACACAGACCCCCCTCCCAGGGACCGCGTGGGGAGGGATGTGGGCACCGGAGCTCACCTCCTCCTCGCCGTGCGGCTTCTCGCCGCTCGTCCGTGCCGACTCTCCCTTCTCCTGCTTGATGGCCACCAGGAAGTTCCCATGCTGAGCTTTGCCTGTGGCATGTCTGCAGCCAGAGAGTACCCGTCAGAAAGGGCTGGGAAACCACCAGGACCAAGGGCGACACATCCCCCAGCAGCGCGGCCTCGTGCTTGCCAGATCCCCCAGCTCTCGCCCACCCAAAAAGCCCCCAAACCCGCTACCAGCCCTGGAGCCCCTGTTCCCCTGTGAGGGGAGGCCACGGTTCAGTGACGGGGCTCAAGCAGAGCCCAGCACCGGGCGAGCAGGGCAGTCCTGGGCAGAAAAAAGTTGCCCCAAGGTCTATTGACAAACCCGGGACCTTTCAGTGACATTTGGAAGTGGGCCGGGAGCCGCCGGTGCTGCTCTTGGGGGCGGGTAACAGCAACGGTCCCATCC
>NW_008824671.1:44518-45304 GCF_000699105.1 Pygoscelis adeliae | reverse complement strand
CCCCCCCCCGTGTGGGGGGAGCCATGAAGGGCTCGAGCGTTGCAGCAGACGGCGCTCGCTTGGGTTTCATCCAAGTCACAAGACGCGGTAACCAGCACAGGGCCAAGCACAAGCCCCAGCAAAAAAAGAAAACGCTGCTGTGTACCAAAAGCCAGACCGATCCCGACCCGCCCGGGATGCGCCCCAGAGTTTCTCTCGCCTGTTTGTCACCTCACGTACCTGGTGTAAACCCAAATCCCCTCAGAGACCCCAACCTACCACTATCAGGCTATCACCCGTATGAGCCACCCTTGCAACTGATTTGACGGGGACCCTTTCTGTAGGTCCCCGGGGACATCGCCTGTAACCGCGTTGGTCCTTGCGGATGGAGCAGGTGCCCAGCGCGAGCTCTTCCCATCGGAATCCGAGCCTGACCAGCTGCCCTGCACCCCCACGCTCACAGGAAAGGAAGGCGTGAGACCATCTCTTCCTCCCTCTTCTGGGGGGAAAAAAAAACCCAAAAACATCCTTGAGGCTCCACAGGGGCACGGCCGGCCTTAGGCTTTCTTTATCAGCTCTAACAAAAATATTCCCGGTGATGCCCGTGCAGTATCATCGCGCTCAGCCGCCACAGCCGGGAACGCGCTCACCCCCTCCACCGCCAGACACGGGATCTTTGCCTCCCCCCTCCGCGACCCAGATTCCTCACGTGCCGAAGGACGTTTTAAAAAGTAAAGTTATTTCAGGCAAGATTCCTCCTCTTATCTGAGCCTCCCTCGGCCGGCCCGCTCCGGCATCCGCCTCCCT
>NW_008824671.1:35939-40743 GCF_000699105.1 Pygoscelis adeliae | reverse complement strand
CCCCTTAGGGGGGGGCAGCATCCCCTGTGGCAGTGAGGTGGCGACTGGGGTGCCCCATGTGTAGGGGACAGCCCTGGGGGGGACAGCAATGTGCTCCGGGTTCCCCCAGGCACGGATGGCTGAACCCGGATGGGGAAGGGGCACCACAGTGTCCCCGTCCTGCCTGGGCACTGTCCCCATCCCGGTGGCCCGTGCCGCCGCGGCAGGGGCTGCCTGGGCGCTCACAGCCCGGGGCTCCCCGCTGTCCCTCGGGCCATCCCTGTGCGGCAGCGGGGGGGCTGCAGGGTGTCCCTTTGTCCCCCTGCGTGGGGGTGGCATCGAGTCGGGGTGAGAGCTGCGTGCTTAGCTGGTTGATGCTACAGCAAAAACAAGACCGACAGTAAAATCTGGGCTTTCCTGTGAGCCTGGGGGTTTACCCAGGACTTGCCTGTGGCCAGGCAGCTCTCGGTTGTCCCCATGGGTGACTGCGCCGGGGGCTGGGCACCCCGTGTGCTGCGTTTGCAGGCAGCGCAGCCCGGCTGCGGCAGGGGAAGGCAGCCGGCGCCTGGTGAGTAAGGGCCCCGTGGAGATGTGGAGGAGGCACCGGCTGGGTGTGAATTATTAACAGGCGCTCGTCTTGCATTGTGCCCTGGGGTCAAAAAATGCAACGAAGTGCAGGGGCTGGTGGGGACTCCTGTGTCGGGTTCCCTCTCTGAGGGGACAGCGTGTCCTGGAGAACGGTCCTCGGTGCCGCAACCGGCGCAGGAGCCTGCCCCGTCCCTGCTGACCTGGTGATGTGGAATGGGACGGTTAGCATGAAGAAACATCCACTGACAGCCAGAGATAAAGACCCTCGATGCTTCCTCCCGGTAACGGCACGGTAACGCCCGAGTGCCGGCTTGCCCGGAGTGGACCGGCACGGAGAGAGGACGGTTGTAGTGTGGGTGCTCTTATCTTGATTCCGAATTTATCTCGGCCAACCGCTTTGTGTAACTGAATGATAGCCTGATCGGTGGGTGATCTCCCTGAAGTTTTGCTTGGCGAGTCAGGGAGGGCGTTGGGGGGGCAGCTTCACCCCCTGCCTCTGTGTCAGCTAGATCTGTGCCCTAGATTTAGGGAAGTGGCTGGAGCTGTGCTTCCTCCCCTCTCAGGACAGGTCCGCTCCGGCTGGGTGCTGCTTAGGGTGCACCGAAGGGGAAGTCCTGAATCATATTTTGCATGGGGGCTGCAGCTGCCCCGGCCAGCTCCGCTCCCTGCTGTGGGGAGCAGAGCACCCTGCCTGCTTCAGCAGCCTGGGTGGAGGCTGGAGGCATGGATGGAGGCTGCGTTTCCCTGGCCGAAGCGTGGGTTATTCCTAGAAAGGTGGGGGCTACCCCGCCACCTCCCTTGGCTGACCACGGTGCGGCCAAGCGGGGCCGGCAAAGCCATTGGAACCGGCTGTGCTGGTACCGCTCGCGGCTCACTCAGTCACGCTGCGGCAAGATGCTTCATGTGGGAGCGGGGCGGCTCGTCTGGTGGCAACTCGTGCTCAGATCAGAGGAAACATTGTGAAACCGCAGCCTCGGGGGGAGATACCACGAGTTGCTATCGGTGGCATCTCCCCACCACGGCGGTGGGGTGCCAGTGTCAGCAGTCCTGGGTGGCTCAGCCCACACACCGGCCTGCCTGCTCGCCGGCTTTTTTTGGGGCAGCTTCCTGCCGCGGTGGGGTGGGAAGGGTGAGTGGCTCTTTGCTGCCTGTCTGAGCCAGTCTGGCAGCGCTGTACCAAATTCCCTGCCCGGGACGCCTGTGCCGCGCAGCCTGGCATTCCCATGATCCTGCCCCGCAGGAACGGGAGATGAGAGCCTGGACGCCTGCTGCCTGCCGGGGGTGCTGCAGGGCCGGGCAGGGTGGTCCTGGGGGGCTCCCACGGCCCCGCTTGGGAGAGTGGGTGGTCCCCAGGACCCCTCTGGCTCACAGTGAAGCCGCATTCGCTTGGGCAGACCCGGGGATGTGCGGGTGTCAGGATGCAGCTCACAACCCCGGGCCAGAGGAGCATGGCTCCACGGGGGTGGCCAGTGGGGGTGGCCTCGGTGGTGGGCACTGCCTGCCCCTGGGGGCCACGAGGAGGAGGGAGTGACGGGAGTCTCCTGCATGTGTGATGGTGGCGATGGCTCGTGGGTGGGCGCAGGGGTGGACGTGGAGGCTGCAGCAGCCTGGGGCCCGCAGCTCCTGCCCCAGTGTTCCCCTGGGGATGCGGGCAAGTCCCTCGCAGCCCTTAGGGGACCGCAGAGCCTGACCCTGTGGGGCCCTGGGACTGGGGAGGGGGCAGAGCCTCCCCGATCCTCCAGATGGGGCTCGGTTAAAACCAACAGCCCTGTAACAGGGAACAAAGGAGGTCTGGTCTGGTTTGAACCTTCTTGGACCCTTCCCATCCCGGTGGCTTGTCTGGGGCAGAGACACCGCGGTGTGCCCGAGTTCCCTGTCCTTCGGGGAGCTCCTGGAGCACCAGAGCTGGCTGTGAGCTGGTGCAGGGCAGCACCCAGCACCCTGCTGGGGTCCTTGCTCAGGATGGATCTGAGCCGGGCTGGGATCGTCACTGCCAGGCCTCAGCGCAGGGAGAACCGCTTTGCCCCAGCCCTGTGGTAGCTGGGGTGGCTGTGCCACATGGAAGCAATGCGGAGGAGGAATTGCCGTTCACGACTGAGAGGAGGAGAAATGGCTCGTGAGGAGGAGGATCTTGCAAAGTCCCCTGGAGAGGGGACCTTGGGGACCTGGCAAAGCGGCTGCAGGTTCCCCTCACCTATAGGAACAGGTTCCCGCGACTCTTCGGCAGCTCCCGGTGAAGCTGGGGACAGGCAGGACAGGGCACGCGGCCGTCTCCGCGTCAGCGCCTGGGCCTCGGGGGCAGTGGAGCATCTCGGCAGATTTGTTCTGTAACCTTGTGAAAGGGGAGGGAGAAGCCAGCCTGTCCCTGCCTGCTCCACGCAGGCGTCCTCACGCCGTCACGCTGCGGCAGAAGGAGGAGCCTGGCTCTGCTGTTCCTGACTCAGCCGGGACCTTCCCATGGCTCAGAGCCCGGCGTGGGGGGCAGATCTGCTCCCGTCCCCCGCCATTGCGCTGGAGGTGTCCCTGGCCGTCGCTCTGCAGGTGACTTCTGCAAGCGTGGAGGGAGCGTGGCTCCCTCTGCCAGCCCCACGGGAGAAGGACAAGGGGACAGATGGGCTGTCCCTGCCCCAGTGGGACAGGCCGGAGCCCTCCTGGCCCTCGGGGTGCCTTATCTCCCTCGGGCAGGCGGCAGGGCAGCGCGTGTCCTTGGGGCTGGTTATCTGCAGGCTGGAGGTGGGGAGAGAAGCCCTTGGCAGCTGCGTGTTGTGACAGCGTGAGGGTCTGTCCTCTGGTGTTTTGAGGGGGATGGAGCAGCTGTGAGGTGGTGCTGCACTTTGTGGAGGGAACTTGACTGGGGAAAAGTCAGCTGACAAGTGTCTGTCTGTCTGTCTTGCCACTGAGTGTGAGAGGGAAGGACATCTCCCTGTGCAGGATGGGGTGAGGGGGGATGTGGGGCTCCATGTGTCTCACCTGGCTGGGGGAAGGGGCCCACCTCCCTCCCCAGCCCTGTGGGGTAGGACCTGTCCTAGCAGAGGGATGGCTCTGTCTGTCCGTCTGCGTCTGAGCTGGCTGGGGCCGTTGGGGTTCCAGGGAAACAGGGCTTGCAGCCTCTCACTGCTCCGCTCTTTTCCCAGGCACCACCTGCGTCCTCGTGTCCTTCCCCTTCATCTTCAACCCCTGCCTGGGTTGCAAGGAGAACACGCCGCAGTGGGCAGCCTTCATCTACTACCTCCCCTTCATCGTCATCTTCCAGTTTGGCTGGGCGGCCACACAGATCTCCCACCTGTCCCTCATCCCCGAGCTGGTGACCAGTGACCATGAGAAGGTGGAGCTCACAGCTTTCAGGTGAGCACAGCCAGACCTAGGTGTCCCCTGAACCCAGGGGAGCAGCCCTGCCTGCGCCGGGTCCCATCGCTTGTGTGACGAGAGGTCCCCTGGGTGCCACGGGTCTGATGTCCCCTGGGTGCCATGGCACACTTGAGCCCTCGGTACAGCAGGACCGGGACTGGGCCGCGTGGGTGTCCTGCAGGATGTGTCCCAAGTGACACTGGTCTTCTGGGTTGGTGGCTCAAATCCTTTGGTGCCAGGAGGGAATGTCCTGATGCCAGGGATGTTGGTGACACAGCCCGTGGGGCACTTCCCTGAGCTGGGGGCGCTTCTCTTTTGGAACTGGAGGGTGATGCTCACAGGGGAGGAATAGACCCCCCCGGATGCCCCCAGGGAGAGCTGGGCACGGCCCTGTGCGGGATGTCCCATAGGTAGGGATGGCCCCAGGGCCAGGCTGGGCAGCACGTGCAGCTCCGTGCGCGGAGCCCGGCTCAGTGCCACTTATCTGGCAGGATCAGGCTGCGGGAAGGAGCATTTATCAGAAGTTCCCCTTCTGGCAGGCGAGAGGGGACTGCAGCGCAGCCGGGCAGGGAGGATGTGGGACAGCGCTGGGGTAACCCGGGGGCCAAGGGGTCTGGCCCTGGGGGCACCGAGTCGGGCAGCTCGGGACACCCTTGGGGCAGAGGTGAGCTGTGACTGGAGGGTGGACAGGCTGACCCAGAGGGATCTTGGTTTCTTCCCAGTCGTGCCCTGAGGCTTGGATTGGGCACGCTGGGAGGTGCACCAGTAACGCTAATGCCTGGCCAGATGTTGTGTGCTCTTGGAGGTGTCACCTCAGCAATGACGCTGGGGTGCAAAGCTGGCTGTAGCATGCCTGGCTTGGAGGGCAGCCTTGGGTTGAGGTGTCCCC
>NW_008824671.1:35113-35753 GCF_000699105.1 Pygoscelis adeliae | reverse complement strand
CTGCTGAACTTCCAGGTGGACCAGCCTGACCGCACAGAGCACCTAGGCATCCAGGATGTCCCTATATTTCGGGTAAGTGGCAGGGCTCAGTCCCTGGGGTCCTCTCTTCCCTGGGTGGGACACAGCTCACTGAGGGAGGTACCGGAGGGAGCGAAATAGCAGCACCCTGAAATCTCACCTACTACGCTGAGCAGGGGCCGCACTGAGCTCTCCCTGGGTTTTTGGGAACCCCTCTTTATCCACCGGACTGCTGGGGGGTGGATGATGGGCAGGCAAAGGGCACCCCCTGCTATGCTCACTCCCTCTGCCTCACCCAGAACCTGTCCCTCATTGTGGTGGTGCTGGGGGCCGTGTTCTCCCTCATCTTCCACCTGGGCACCAAAGAGAAGCCGTACCCGCCGGGCTCGCTGCCCCAGCCAGAGGAGAGCACGCCCCTGCTGCAGAAGGAGCCTATGAGCCCCCCGCGCCCACTGCTGATCTGGAAGGACTGGCTGCTGGAGCCTGCCTTCTACCAGGTACGGCTGCGGGCAGGGCTTGAGGCACCTAGAATCATAGAATCATTAAGGTTGGAAGAGACCTCCAAGATCATCGAGTCCAACCGTCGACCCAACACCACCATGCCCACTAAACCATGTCCCTA
>NW_008824671.1:33025-34896 GCF_000699105.1 Pygoscelis adeliae | reverse complement strand
CTCCAGACCCCTCACCAGCCTCGTTGCCCTTCTCTGGACACGCTCCAACATCTCAACGTCCTTCTTGTAGTGAGGGGCCCAAAACTGAACACAGTATTCGAGGTGCGGCCTCACCAGTGCCGAGTACAGGGGCAAAGTGCCGAGTACAGTACCTGTCCTGGGCTGCTGCCCTGCCTGGGTGCTGTGGGCATCCTCTGGCAGCGGGACGTGCCCCTGGTGCGAGCGAGGATGGAGAGATGGGCTGTACTGGGCACCCACCTACCACGTCAGGGGGCATCTGTTCCATGACAGGGTTGGGCATGGAAGGTGCCAGCCTTCCCTACCTCCAGTTTGCACGGGCTGAACGGTGCTGCGCTGTCTCTGTCCCCCCACAGGTTGCGGTGCTTTACATGTCCACCCGGCTCATCGTCAACCTGTCCCAGACCTACATCGCCATGTACCTGACCAACTCGCTGCTGCTGCCCAAGGTGGGCGCAGGGCAGGTCCCTGCCCACGTGTCGAGGTCGCATGGGCAGGGGTCCTGTGCCAATGATCCGAAGCTCATCTCCCTGTCCTCGTCTCTTGCAGAAATACATCGCCACCATCCCCCTGGTGATGTACATCAGTGGCTTCCTCTCCTCCTTCCTCATGAAGCCTGTGAATAAGTGGATAGGTCGAAATGTGAGTCCTGGGGGCCTGCTGAGGTTTGAGTTAGACCCACGGAGAGGCCCAGGGGCCAGATCCTGACCGCACAAGTGAGCAGAGCACTCGGCACACCTGAGCCTGGCTGGAGAGCAGGGACCCCTCGTGCATCCTCTGCAGACGACCCCCTGCTGCAGCGTGGGTCCCGCTGGGACAGTGCAGGTGGTGGGCAGGGTGAGGGGGCATGGGCCTATCCTGCACATCTCTGAGGCTGGGGAAAGTGATGCTGGTCCAGAGTCAGCCTGTCCTGTGCAGCCCTGACCGGGCTGGGAGAGCCCCGTGGTGCCCATGAGAGGCAGAGGGAGGGTTTGGCTGAGCCACCCTGGGCAGGCATGGGGTGTGGGGGTGTGCAGTGCCAGCAGGAGGGGGCTGCCCCTCCAGTGCATCCCCCTCCGCACTGCAGCAAGCACCAGTAAGCCCCCACCTCTCCTGCCGGCTGGGTGTCCCCGTGTGCTACGCAGGCACCCTGCCTACAGCTCTGCTGGGGGCTTGGCCCTTAGGCTGCGGCCAACGCTGTAAAACAGCCTGGACCACTGCAAGGCCCTTGATGTTTGGGGGCTCCTTGTTTAAAACCAGCTGGGAGAGAGCCAGGGCTGTCCCCCGCGGGTCCTAGGCAGCAGCTGGCCCCCGTGCCCTCCCCACTCACCCCTGCCTTGCTGGGTGTCAGCCGAGCCGGGGTCTGAGCTTTCCCTTCTCCCTCTGCTTGTCCCCACGCTGGCCCGGAGCAGCTGACCTACTTCGTGGGCATCCTGGTGATCTTGGCCTTTGCCTCCTGGGTGACCCTGGCCGGGCAAATGGGAGCGGAGATCTATGGGGCGGCTGTGCTGCTTGGGGCTGGCTCCGCCACTATCCTGGTCACCTCCCTCTCCATGACAGCAGACCTCATCGGCACCAACACGGTACATCTGCTCCTCCCGGCCGGGACGGACCGGGGTGTCACAGCAGGGCTTGGGGCCCGCGGGCTGGGGCGGTCACTGGCGTGGGATCGGGGGGGATTGGAGACCCCTGCGAGGGGACTCTGCTGTGGGGGTGCGGGCAGCCCTGTCCCCTGTGCCTGGGCTCTGCTGTAATATGGGCTCTGCCCATGAGAGGGCACAAGGCTCTCGCTGCCGGCGCCCGCTGGGCTGCGTGGCAGGGCTGGCCTCGGCGCAGCAGCCGATGAGGGTTCCTCTCCCCTCGCAGCACCGCGG
>NW_008824671.1:32396-32899 GCF_000699105.1 Pygoscelis adeliae | reverse complement strand
GGCCGGGAGGGGTCCCGGGGGGGAAGAAACCCCCCCCGGGGGCACCCCCCGCCACATCGCCTGGGGGCCAGGCAGCAAACATCCCTGGTTCGGAGCGAGAGACACGGGTGGAAACCAGCTCTGACTCGTCTGAAATCCTTCCTCGACTTCTCTTCTGGCCCTCGATGAGGGCTGCATCTCTGGGACGCATGAAGGGGCTGGGGATCTCAATGTTCAGGGTGCTGCCCTCTCTCCTGGCCCTGGACCTTTCCCTCACGTCCCAGTGTGAACCAGTCCTGACGCCGAGGATGTGGGACCGCTATCAGCAGCCCCAGGGCACTTGGGCAGCACTGGGCCAGGCTCCGCTCCTGGCCACCAAGCCACGTCCCTGCCCTCTCCCTGCAGGACGGAGCTCTGCTGCCCTGCCTGCATCAGCTTCTACCACTGGGTGATGGTGTTGGTCACCGGAGGCATTGCCATCGCTGCCATCGCCTCTCTGTGCTGCATCATGGTCTGGCCCATCC
>NW_008824671.1:31681-31946 GCF_000699105.1 Pygoscelis adeliae | reverse complement strand
CAGGCCGGGGACCCAGGCACCAGTGCTCGGTGCCAGCTCAGCAGCTGCCTCTCTTCCCAGCTGGGTGCCTGTGTCTTGCTCTGGGGAGAGGACGGACCCCCCCTGTGCTGCCCTGGGGACGTGGCCCCTCGTGCCAGTGGCAGGAGAGTCCAGAAGGTCCAGGCCAGCACGTGGTGGGTCACCCCAGCAGCTGCAATGGCTCCTAACCTGTCCCTTCCCTCCCGTCCCCACAGATGCTGTCTGCCTGCCGGGGCCGGGCGCCGCG
>NW_008824671.1:19167-20070 GCF_000699105.1 Pygoscelis adeliae | reverse complement strand
GGGGCGGTGGGGGGAGGCAGCGCCAGAGTGCCCGGGGACTCGCTGTACTCCTCACCTCACCGTGGAAAAGCAAAGTGGAGCCACCAAGCCCAAGAGACATAAATTCACAACTTGTTTAATGCCAGTTAGATTGCTTTACATGGAAAAGTTACAACGCGCTCCCTATTTTTTTTTTCCACCGTATGATGCCTTTTATATATATATATATATATATAACAATGCCACAAGGTCGCAGACTTTATCACACAAACTCTGGGAGGACCCTTTGCCCAACCCGCCCGCACGGCTCAGTGCTTACAGCTCACACACCACAAACACAAGCTTACATGAGCTTTGCTCTTTTCCCCACGTTACACACCGCAGCACGCTCCCGCCAGCCGCCGGCGTCACACCGCTCGCCTACATGCGCCGAGACACACGCACACACCCACCGACACACACTCTTGCAGTGGAAGACCTGCAGAGAGCACTTCTGGGAACTCCGCTCCTGCCTTGGCAGCTGCGAGCAGGGCGGGGGAAGGAGCTTGTGCCATGCTTTAACAGCTAAGTCAATCCAAACAGCTCGTTCTCGCCACGCTCGTTAGCCAATGCGCCCAGCTGCAGACCAGCCGTGGCTCGGAAATCACTAGCTCTCCCTGCAAAGCACGATGAGAGAAGTCACCATGAGCCAACCTGCTCCCAAGGCAGCTCCAAAGCGAGAAAAGTGAGAGAGGTGGTTTGTGAAAGTCCCTGGTAAGAGAGGAGCACGATGCGGGGACAGAGCGACGAGGGGCTGTCCCCCCTCCGCAGCGTCCCGGGGCGCAGCTGGATGCTGGGAGAGCCGGGAGCACTGAGCTGCGGGTGCAGCAGAGGCCGCGCGTGCCCAGGCAGCGCTGCCCGCGGCTCCTGGGGCTCCTCCGGGGA
>NW_008824671.1:12919-18944 GCF_000699105.1 Pygoscelis adeliae | reverse complement strand
GTGGCTTCCTGGAGGAAAAGGCCAGCGTCTCCCGGGGGTCTGGGTGTCGGGATTTAGGCAGGAGACAATCCACAACAGACAAGAAAATCCACAGCAGCAGCTACCAACCACCCCCACCCCGGTGTAAACACCCCCCTGTCCCCAGGCTCTGCTGCCCAACAGGGCGATACCACACGGCGCAGACACCCGTGACAGACCACGTCTTGCTGCAGGTGGCCTTTCACGTCAAGCCTGCTTGCCAACTTAATGATCTGACTTAATTTTAACAACTCAGTGCTTTGTGGTCCTTCCACACAAAGTTTAACGGTGCCAGTAAATGTAACAAGCAGCAAGAGAGGGGCTGGGAGGCCATCGGATGATTTTTAAACCAAGCCCCATGCTCCTGCAGCGAGAACTTGTGAACAATTGTGAACAATTACACAAGTAATTGTGTTGAAACCGTGTTCCAGAAATTACACTGAAATTCCATTCCGGAGGCCAGTGAGGCTGTAAGATGACGACACGGCTGCCGGTTTGGGCTTTGGAGACTCACCGCTGCCAGCCTGCTAAGGAGGGGTGAGCTCCCGGCACACGAGCTCCTCACGAGTGCCTCCAAGTACCTGCGACACGCAAGAGGCAGCACCAAGAGCCTGAGCCAAGCACTGGTGTAACGGCCCGCGCGGTCAAGGCTGTAGTGAACAGAACGGCATCTCACTGCCCTTCTCCGTACCAGCCTTCCTACACCTCAGAAGCTCACCCTAAGGATACCAGTGGCACTGGGGAGAGACAGCCATATTCCTACCGCCACCCCTACGGTCTGGTTTCAGGGAAAGAAGGAGAGGAGGGGGGGGGAAGAGACAGAAAAGTATTGCCTATGCACTCTACAGAGAACAGGTCAAGGTCTATATACACAGCCAGGAAAATCCAAACGAGAAGAGGAAGCAGCAGAACAGCACTCACATCCCAGTGCACTGGAGAGGGCTGGGGGCAGGCAGGAGCCAGGTGCACGGCAGGGAGAGCGTTGGCACACGTACAAAGTAAGACAGGAACAGGCTGCTGCAAGCGTAACAGCTTCTCTTTAAATTAAAAGCAACATACACACGCAAGTGCTTTGCATCACATCCCACGGCACTCGTCACACAGGCTCCAAACACACAAGCAGGCACTCTCTCCCCATACAACTTAAAAAAAAAAAAACAAACAAACAACAAAAAAACCCCAACAACAGGTCCCTGGCTTTGACCTGGAGGTAAAAAAAAAGCAACACTTCCTCCTTGCTTTAGAAAAAGAACCCCCCTCTCGCCCGGACACGGTGTTTCCCCCCTTCCAGCCAGAAGAGGCCATGCTCTCTCCAAAAACCAGATCCACGCGAGTTGTTTTGTTTCTCAAATGCATCTCAACTGCCTTTGCCCTCAGGAAGACTCCAGAGCAACCAGCCTGCCCCCAACGGCACTGTGGGAAGCTCCACATGCACGGTGGTTGTTGGTTGGGGTTGTTTTGTTTTGTTTTTTTTTTAAGCCATTGTTTTTCCTCTCTGTTAACTAAAAGGATCAGCCCAGAACATGCAATAGCAATTTCAGAACTTTCTGAATGTGCTCCCTCTGAGGTGGAGCCTCTCCAAGTCTCCTCCAAAGTTTAAAGCCCAAAAATGTACTTGTTTGAAGGCAGCTGTCAAGCATGCCAAAAATCAAGCTGTCGTACGGGAATGATTGTATCAAGTACTACAGTACCTATTTGCAGGGGGGAGTGGGGGGGAGAAGGAAAAAAAAAAAGAAAAAAGGAAAATAAGCAGTTCTCCAGTTTCTTCATGTAACGGGGATGCCAGGCTATAAACAATGTCCTTAGATAATCAGAGAGGCTAACGCCCAGCCTGGAGTTTAGCCCCCTTGCACCAGTTGTATTGAACAAGTCTGGCTGGCTCCTACCTCCAAAGATGTCCACCCGAGGACAGAGGGACCCAGAGCAGCACGTTAAACCCGCTCCCACAGAGGCAAGGATACTCTCATCTCTCCCAAGAGGGGACAACACAGCAGCTGGGATGGCCTTGGTCCGGTCTCAATGGTCCATGTCACACGTTTTCTCCAGTACACAACATGAGGGTTGGAGGATGCTGGTTTAACGTTTCTCTTGTACCCGTTTCCCTTTATGAAGGATGAATCCGTAAACCTTTGGCAGTTCCCTCCCCTCCCCAACCCCATCCCAAATACCGCCCAGCGTGGTTCACAAGCACGTATTTAATTAGCATCCGTTAGGTCCATCCTCCAGTCCCACTGGCACTCCCTTCCCTTCTGGCTGATCGTTTGGGGTTCCATGCACACCAAGGTAGTGGTTTTATCCTGGTATGTCAGGCTGTAGTCTCCTGGGTCGCAGTATATGGGGTTTATCGTATCCTGGTGAAGAGGTTGAGAACGGATACAGACTCCTGAGGAGAAGAGACAAAGCAGGTGCTAAGTACTCCACGTTGTGCCGCAGCGTTACTCCATGTCCTTTTGGTTTGGTGGTTTGGTTTTTTTTTTTAATAAAACAACTGCTAAACTGGTGAGGTATCTCTAGCTCAGGGCATGATCTGAGCTCACCATTCAAAGTCCAACACCATAAATATTCCCATGGGTTTTTTCCAACTGATAACAAGGAGCATGGCAGGCAAGTGTGCCGCTCCCACAGCTTTGCGGGAAACTGTACCCCTGCGCCGTCAGAAACCAGGGGGACACCCAGCAGTGAGCAGCGCCAGCTCCCCACAGCTCATTCCTTAAGATCTCTCTGCCATTCCCCACTGCCTCTGCCAGACACCCAGAAAAGCTCTCAGAGCATCGGGCACAACCCGCTTTCGGTGATGGCGAGTTGTCAGTGGCAGCATCCACGACCCTGTTTCCACCCAAGCCACCATTTTAAGCAGTTTCCTAAGGAGCTAGGGGATAATCACCTCTGAGGACCGGGTCAGTTCATAGCAGCACGCTAGCAGGGAAGATGGTGGGCTCAGGGCGAGGTCCCTGAAATGCTGCTATGTTCAGCAGCCCTGTAACAGCCAGGAGAAGGATGTTCTGTCAGGCTGCCTTGGGCACACAGAGGCAACCTTTTATTTCATCTGATGGCTACAAACCCCTTTCTATCTCAAAGTTTAACCCTTCACTGCATCCAGCCCTCGCTCTGCAGGACACGGTGAAGAGATCAGAGGCAAGGCAGCAGAACAGAGCAAACTTGGACTGAATTCAGCCCCAAAGGCTGAGCCTCCTGCAGGACACAGCTGCAGGCATCCACACAATGTGTCCTCACCTTTGTCGAGCGAGTTTTACTGAAGACATTCCAGAAGCGCAAGGTTTCATCTCCAGCTCCTGTAACTATGGCCTCCCCATCAGGGGACATTGCCTAAGGCCAAAAGAGAGCAACCTTTAGCATCTGTTACATTTTTGGGGTTGAAAACAAATCTTCCTTGGAATGCATGAGAGATATTTAACTCTCCTTCCTACTTGGCTGGCGGTGAGAAACCAAACAACTACCTCTGCTTTCACGTGCCTTATTCAGTCTCAGCAGGTGCCAAGTTGAGCGCTTGCATCTTACTTATGCAGCTATGGAATACATGGGTGGAATTACCATAAAAAGGAATCTTGTGTTAACAAATCCAAGCCATTTGTAATTGAGGCTATTCCTCCCCGGATTATAAATATGTGTTAAGGCAGGAAGTGTGATATGACCGGTATTTGCCAGCTCTATTAGTCACTTACGTTGGAATCTACCTCACAAAACAGTATCGGCATATTAATCATCTCTGTTATGAATCTGCTGAAAGTCCCACGTAGCAGTAACAAAGCAGGTACGAGATCAATGTGGATTAACTGCACCAAGCATTTTAAATGACAAATTAGGAGGACTGAAAGCATCAAATTTGTCCCCTGCTGGCAGTCACCAGTAAAAAAGCGTACAAGTCGTAAGGGAACAAGAAGAGATGCTTGTGCTTCCTCAGAAGAGTTTTGGCAGGCTTTGCTATTCATTAATAAAGCCTCACATTTCCATAGCAGCAAATCAAAGTATCCCTTGCAGGCAAGGAAACCAGATACAGAGCGTTTTTCATTGCTTGTAGGGCAGCATTCATATCTCCACCTAGACTACAGGCAGCCCACAGTGCCACTGGCGCTGTGGCTTTGGGTCTCATCTCAGCACACGCGCGGCTACAGAAGTCTTCAGAGACATGGCCATTGCTTACCAGATATAAGACTCGGTACGAGTGTCCTGTTAGCTTTGCTACTTGAGTTAACGAGGGGTATTTCCAGACAAGGATCTGGTTCTGCGAGTATCCGTGGGTACTCACCTGAAAGGGGAGAGGGAAATATGCATCATGCTTTCTAACACAAGACAGCTCAGCAGCAGGACTGCACAGGGAGGAACTTACTAGCTCGTTGGCGTGTTTCGACCAGGCCAGGTTGCACACTTGCGAGCCAGTGTCGATGCACTGCAAAGGCTGCCCGGTGAGCGTGTTCCAGAAGCGTATGCAGCGGTCAGCTGTCCCTCCGCCGGAGGCGAGGAGTCCGTGCTGGTGGGGAGACCATGCAATAGCTTTTACTGCTGCGAGATGCTCTGTGTATTGTTGGACAGGACTCAGGCTGGAGTGATTCCAGACAAGGAGCTGGCAGAGAGGAGAGACGTGATCAGACTTGTGCTGCAGTCATGTGTCCGCAACACCCACAAGCCACGATGTTGCACTGGGACTGATGAGGGCAGTTGGGCAACGAGATGACTTCCCACAGCTCTGCCCAAGCACATGCCTCCCCACTCTGCACTTGCAGCCCTGAAGCCAGTCCCACCCTGCCACCACACTCAACTGAGGAGTCATTCTACCACTGGGCCACAAAGAAGCCAACAGTCCTTAAGTTAAGCTTATGAAGCCAAAGACAGTGTCACTGAACATGAACTCAAACCTTCTTTTGTCTTTGTGGCTGTGTTATTCCAGAACACGTTTAGAAATATGCTCAAGGTCATTAGAAGTTATTCTGAGCAGGAGGAACTCGGTACAACCGTGCTGTCACACAGACACTGGGTAAATTCACTACCTAGCAACCCGCTCCAAAGGGCTCTGAACACTGCTTCTCCGTAACAGATGCTTCTTCCATATGGTGCTCAGTGAACTACAAGCCTGCGTTATAGGTATTAGAACTTATATAGCTCTAAACTCAGTTTCCTTCTGCATAGATAAACATTATTGTAACAAACTGACTATACACTACACCTAAACAATGTCAGGAAGTACAGCTTAGCAGTAGCTTTGCGGAACTCAAACCCCTGAGTCAAGCTATAGATTTAATTAGCCAAATACAGAAGCAAAATTAAATTTGCCTTTTTAATTTTATTAGAGAGAGGAGACTGAGTAGAAGCTTAGCATGATTTATGTTTGGACACAGTCCAACAACTGAAACAAAAGCCCCTTTCAGAGAGGCCAAATATCCTTAAAGAAAGAGGGTCTGACATTTCTCGGTGAAGATCTAGAGACATTGAGCCTCACATGACTCCTTGGAAGTACTATACCTTATTATCATTTCCTCCAGAGGCCAGGAGCTGGTGGTCCGTAGACCATTTGAGCCCACAGACCTCCTGCCTGTGGCCCTGGAGCCGCCGCTCAGACTGCAGGGGTGGGGTGCGGATGTCCCTCTGGAGGATCATCCTGTCTCGACTCCCAGAAGACAGCTGGTCCGCGTTCCATGCCAAGGCACCTGTAACGCAGGCAGAGCGTAAGAGTACGTTGTGGGAGTCCTGCGGGAGTGGGCAGGCAGAACGCAGCCACCACAGTTGCCAAGGTTTAAAAATAAATCAATCAATCAATAAATAAATCAGTGCTTACGGACCTTCCTTATATCCCCTGCCTGAAGTCCTAGAATAGTGTACAAAGAAAGATTAACCTGCACAAACTTACTGAAGGTATCACTAATCCCATTTCGCAGTGCAGTAAAGCACAGAAATAGAACTCAGAAGGTGCCTTGACTTCCGAAATCTCACTCCAGCGTTCAAATTCAAAACGCCTCTGAGAAGAAAAAAAAAAAAAAAAAAAAAAAAAAAA
>NW_008824671.1:8397-12865 GCF_000699105.1 Pygoscelis adeliae | reverse complement strand
AAAAAAAAAAAAAAAAAAAAAAAATAGTCCCCGCAGAATAAGGGAACTGGAAATCTCAGTGTGAAGCAGCCTGCCTGCAGGGCTGAAACCGGAAGCCAGCGGCAGTAAAAAAAAAGATGTTGTAACCTAACCTAAAATGCCTCAGACACGGAGGAAACACCTGCTGCAATACTCAAACACCACCACGCCCAAGATCAGAACACCACAATTACTAGATAATAATATTTTGAAGACTGCTCAAGACGTAGCAGGGGATAAATATCAATTCTGGTGCTTTTTTGAGTTCTGCTATTTCAAGCAGCTCCCTCACTTACAAGGAGAAAGTTCAACCATGAAGAAACGAAACATGTGAAACCTCTGCCTCCCACCTCCTTACCGACTCTGGCTGTGTGCCCCTCTAGCATGGAGAGCTTTTTTCCTGCAGCTGCATCCCAGATCTGTACAAAGCCCTTATGAGTGCCAACGGCTACCAAGTTCCCCTAGACAAACAGAAAACCATGATCAGTAAAGCCAGTAAGTACAGACAGACGTAAAACAAAAGCTAGAAGCTGAGGAAGACTTGAGATAAATCCCACAAGATAGAAAGCATCCAGAGTTCTCCCATCTTACATCTTTTCCGTACTGAGAGGGCCAAGCAGCCTGGCTGGAATATATTTATGGTAACATTTTATTGTCAAGAGCTGGAGAAGCGAACTGGCTCTTTCTCCCTCCCACACCTCTTAGCAAATGCCTCGAGAACCTCAAGATACAAGAGGTTGCTCTCTGTCCCCTCTCATTTAGCGGAGAAAAATAGTGCAGACAGGAGAACACACGTGACTTGTGATGCATACAGGGAGTTTGGGGAAAATAACCCAAGAAGTTAAAGCCTGTGAGGAAGAGCTACATGGTTACAATGACAGTGCCTAAATTACAAGCGTTTCAGCCGTCATTGTCAACAATGTTATACTGACCCGTTCTGACCAGCCCACCGATGTTACAGAATCTCCTTCCACAGAGAGATCACACAGTCGGGTTACCTTGAAAGTAGGACAGAACGGAGTAAGAAACACTTGTTTTTGTCATACTACACTATTAGCTGTCTCACAGACTAGTACGAAGTTTGGGACAGAGCATTACAAGTGCTGAATCCCTCACACAGCATGTTCCATAGCTCTGAAAGATGCTATGGCTGGAAAAGACCTACAGCAACGGGTATTTCACTCTCCGAACACTGATGATCATTTACCTGGCTAGTACAAGCGCTCCATAGGTAAACACAAGTCCCAAGGCCAACGCTGAGGACGTTAAGAGAGGACCAGTCCACCAGGTTCAGGTAGAAGTCGTCCTGCAGCTCTGGGGCATCCAGCACTTTGAAAGGAATCTTTGAGATTTTCCGAGTTGGTTTTCGAGGTGATCTTAGCAGCTTCTGACTGTTTACAAAAACAGATATAAAAACAACTACAGGATTTTACACATCACAGCAGATGGTAGACACAGACGTGGCCGCTCTTTGAAGCATACCTGCATTTCTATAGAAATGCACAGACAAAGAGGCCGCAAAATTCTTTCCAGCAGGTGAGACTGGAAGGAATTAGGTTCCGCTTCTATAAAGGAGCGAGGGAGCAAAAAGATAAACTGACTACTGAAAGTTGGCCAAGACACATTAAGTACCTAGGCAGGTTGGGCATCTGCAGAAATTCTTAGAACTTGACTTGTCCCTACTTATCATCTCCCCAGATTTCCAAAAGCAATTCACATAGCAATTTCGGGTGCCTTAGAAAGAAGCCCTAGAGAACCTCACTGAATCCTCTGTCCCAATCCTTCCCTTCTCACAGCCCGTGGAGAATCAGTATTACCTTTTGTTGCTGACAGGAGACAGGGAATATGGTGAGACCTCGTTGCCGTCATCTGGACTAGAGCGTTTTGTGCTGAGCGAATACTGCATAAAGAAAACACATCTAGTAAGAACCCCAGCATGCCCAAAACCTAGGGGATCACTCACAACACGCACTGGTGCCTGATGCCTAGCTAACTCCAACACCCACAGTCAGATTTTCCAGACTTTTCAGTTCCTCCCTTTCCCAGGTGCTCCGGAACCATACAAAAAAACCCTCAGCTCCACTGAAGTCCAAAAGCTTGATTTGGTCATTTACCACACTGCCCAAAAAAGCTTCGTTCCAACTCAGCTTCCCTGCCAGTACAGAAATAGGAAGTACGTGGCTTGCTGCAGGTACTTATGCTCTCTTTACAGGCCACCAAATTTTGTTATCAACAGCTTATCTTAGTGAAGCCACAACACTCACTCACTTGCACTAGCAGCTTGGCAGAACAGTGTGCTTTGTTCCTGTGACGCACACGTGCAACCTCCATTGGTTTTAATGCAAAGTAACCAACTTACAGTGAAGAGAGACTTCTTCTCCGGGGTGGATGGCTGCAGCCTCCTGTCTTCCGTCTGTGGGTCTTGCACTTTCTCGATCCCTGCTCCTAAGAGTTCGTTCTTCAGCAAGGCAGAGTAAGCAAGGCCATCTGTGAACCCAAACGGAGCGCTTAGGCAGAGAACTCGGAAGCAGCAAACAGCTCTGCAGGGAGCGGCAGGATCGCGTGTGCCTGACTTGTACATTCACAGGGCCTCTTAATAAGCCTGGGGCCCCAGTTTGGAATCAGGATTAGCAGCAAGCTTCCCCTCCTTCCACTCCATCAGGAAAGTGCTTCCACGGCACAATAAATCAAGGGATACAAATAGCCTCTCGCTTCCCAGATGCTCGTCAGAAGCCTATGGAGGTGACCTGGTATTCACTCTCGTGATGTGGGCATTTCCTAAAACACCAGCATGAGATTTTGCATAAGCACGAAAGTGCCAGTGTTCCCTTGATTTCAAAACTCACCAACAGTTTGAAATAAAAGCTATAGGTGTGGCACAAGCAGTAGAAAGGTGGTCTCACCTTTGCCATTGTCCGATGTAGCATCCTTTGCTTTTCTGTTTTGACTTGGTGATTTTTCATTTTCCTGAAAGGGAAAAACATGCTATCACCATACAGAAACCTCACGATATACGGTAAAATAACAAAGAAGTCTCCTGGACCACAGGGGCGGCCTGGTTGAAGACATGCATTCAAAGGAACTCTTTTGGGGCAGCAGAAGACCATGGTGCAGAAGATAAGCAGAGCAATTAAACCAGCCAAAACAAAACGCACCATTTCCTCAGTTCCAAGACTGAGCTGTAGGAGAGGGGAGCAAAACTTACATTTATTCTGTGGAAGTTGATGCTCCAGTTGGCCCCAGCTCTTGAGGGAATGAATCTGTCACCATGCTTACTAGGAGAAGACATTGGAGAATTGGAAGGCGTCAGGGTTCTTCTCATCTCTGCTACCTGAATTAAAGAATAAAACACACACAAGAACAAGTGTTGATCACAGCAGGGGTCTGAAAAACATCAATGAGGTCTTGTCAAAGCTGAAGAGTCTTGTCAAAGTAGAAGAGCCAAGCATTAGTTTATCCCCTTAACAGAACTAGTAAGTACGTCAGAGTCCAACTGTCATGGGAACTTCTGTCAAAAGAAGCAATTAAAGAGCCTCTTTCTCACTGCTCCTTCTCAAGCTGACATTGTCAAGGCAAACACGTGGAAGGCTGGAGTGGGGCAGACTGCTTGCAGGGTGAGCAGCAGATTTCTCAACTGCAGTCACATTCTTTTTCATAGAATAATTTATGTTGGAAAGGACCCCAGCTCAGAACAGGGCTAATTTCAAAGTTACATTGAAGGTCACAGCCTCATCCAGTTGAGTTTTTAGCATCTCCAAGGACAATGACCCCACAAGCTCCCTGTTGCAGTGTTTGGCCTCCCTCACTGTGAACATTTCTTCCGAATATCTAACTGGAATTCCCCCTGTTGCAGCTTGCGTTCATTGCCTCTAATCCTTCCACAGTGTACCTCTGACTCCATTTTCTCCGTAACCACCCACCAGGCAGTTGAAAGCAACAATTTCATCCCTCCTGAGCCTCATCTTCTCCAGGCTGAGCAACACAGGTCTCAGCACCTTCCTGCTCTAGCCCCCGGACCACCTTGGTGGCCTCCACTGGACTTGCTCTATCTTGTCAAGCTCTACAGTTGGTTTGTTTGTTTGTTAGCCCCCAACTTTTTACGTTCCACATGTACTTACTGAGATTATTTAGTAAAAAGGCATTACTGAGCTACATAAAAATATCTTAACTCCTTTTTGCAACCTGAACTGAGTTTATATGTTCAAAAGCTTTGTTGAAGTCAAGTTATTTGGTTATTCCTAGAACAGCTTAGGAACTCACACCTGCTCACCCCCCAACAAAAGACTAAGGTTGGCTTCAAAGAGGTCCCGTATCTTTCAAAAGCTCAAGTGAAAACAGTCACAGGCAAGAAGACAACAACTTAATAGTCAGACTAAGACCATTTAGCATAGCCCACTCGTACTTACGCAAGGCATTGTGTTTTCATTCTGTATGTTGATTTGGCGTAGGA
>NW_008824671.1:0-8353 GCF_000699105.1 Pygoscelis adeliae | reverse complement strand
TCAGCAGGCTTCAGGTTCCTGAAGTCCAATCAGTAATTAGTCTGCTGCAACAGACAGGGGAAGAAAAACACCAAAATATTACACCCCTTCATACAGAAGCAGCCTCTTCAGAATCTCCCAAGCCTGTTCTTCAAACTTGAGGCCACTTTTCCTATCCAGGGCATTGGTATCAAACTAGCGCAACACAGCACAGCACAGGGCTGCTAATGAAAGCGTTTTTATGTACTATTGCCCTTGGTTGCTGATTTACATGAGCAGGCAACCAGCATTTTGTGTCTGACAGGACCTCAGCGGGCAACCACCACAACTGGAGCAGAGACTGCGATACTCGAAACCAGCCTGTTCACATGAACTGCAGCAGCACAGCTTAGCAAGCCTTCAGCACTCAGGCATGGAAAAACCAGACACCTACAGCCTATCCCAGCGCTGCCAGATCCATAGCTCAGGCCAGAGGCACGACAGCAGCACACACCGCTACGCTGAAGCTAGCTGGGATACTTTTAGCCATGTTAGAAGTATTGCAGACTTGTAGTACCACACACTGCAGGAACACAGGCAGCTATGGACTAGGTAGCCCCCCGGGTTAACACTCAATGTCTGATGCCCATGCTGTCCCAAATATTCCTCTTGTCAAGCCCTAAAGCTAGCTCACTTACGGCTATACAGTCTATAAGCAATGTTAAGCATCTTTCAGGCATACGTTTTAGGATAGGGCTGCTTCATAGCCTAGATTTCGCTGGCTAAATTACAACATGCAGCAATAAAAAAAAAATTAGCTAACAATTCTGCGAGGCTATGTAGTCACAGACCTTCTCCAAGCTCTGAAGGGCACAGACCAGCATCGTTAGTGCCCAACCTCCCCAACGCACACACACCTGATGCTTTGTCCACAGCTCACGTTGACACGAAAATGCCAACACCAGAAGAGACGTGCCAAGTTGGTCTTTCAACCCAAGATAAACATCTCCAAAGAGAAAGGTGGAATCCAACACAAACGCCACACAAAAAAAATCCCCACAATACACAGACATCTGGAAGCCGTGCAGAATGTAAAGGGATTTTCATTCGCTGTTGTTGTATAAACATTTACGGCATCTGGCCGGCATCCCGGCTACACAAACGGAGTTGCCTCAAGATACAAACTTGTGGCAAAGTCTGGGAGGCAACTGCACACAAACGGCCGTGCGGGGAGAAAGCTGTCCAGGGACAAGCTACACACTGCCACGCTCAGGGCCTGCCACGAACTGCCTTCAGCTTCCTCCACCAGCGGGTGAGGTTTGCTGTGAAAAGGTTTACCTCCAAGAACAGAAAACCTACTCAGGGTTTACCATTAAAAATTGGAGGCAAGTTACCAAGCTAAGAGGGGTAGAGCAGCACGTGCTGTAATCCAGCGGGATGTGATTAACTATTACAGTATTCTATGAAATTGGCTTGGAAGCGAGATAAAGCACACAAACTCTGGACTACAGTCATCTATTAGCTGGCAGAGCTACTTTCCTTTTATCTAAGCCGTTCATTAGTACTGAGACTTGGACTTCACAAATGCTGAAATGCAGAGGCCTCTTCTTCCTTGCCATTAAGCATGCCAACACTTTTACAGGAGCATCCCCGAAATAGATAGTGCCAAGCTGTTTCTGAGTACACCTGTTTACCTCTGCCACCTCCTCCTCCAAGCTTTTTTCTTTTTTAATTTAATACATTTCTCCCATATGTTCTTTCAGAGGCAAAACTGGCGAAAGCTATCAAATTTAACAATAATCAGCTTCCACCAAATGAAGTGAAGGGTCAGAGATGGCATTATTGTGAGTGAAAAGTTAGAAAAGCCTGTGATGTTATTAGCAAAGGAGGTTAAAAAAACCAAACCAAAACTTAGTGCATCCCATGTCACTCTCCCTCATTTGGTCATTTACTTACCACTATCCTCACCTACCCATGATCTTCCAAATCTACCTTACAGGTTAACAGGACCTCTCAAACCAAGCATTTCAACAAAATGCCCCCTCTCTTTCTTTTTTTTTTTAAACACCATGAATAAGAGAGATCAGCTTGCAGAACCCACACGAGGAGCGTGATCAGCTGGGGGAACACCACACATTTGAAGCGTCCTCCCAAAATGGCTCAGCACAGTATTCGTGAGAGATCTAGATCCAGTAACATAGCAATGTGACATTTTTAATTCTGGATATGAAACACATTTGCTTTTAGAGCTTTTCATTCGAGTTCCTGTCTGTACAAATTTCGACTACAACTTCTAATCAGAAATACAGCATACAGAGAGCGAACAACAGAAGAGACTGCATAGGCAGAACATGGCAATAATACTAATAAGCCCCAAACAACCTTTTTCAGGCTTCAGATGCTTCAAAATAAAGCATCAACATAACATTAATTGTATCTGAATTACCAAGACACCCTCTACCCTCTTCAGCCCTGTCTAAATTTGGAAATATATTAAAAGTTTAAAAGTTCTCCTGCCTTTGGTATTCTCAGAGTCTCTCACTTTCATCAGCACCTCTCATGTTTAACGCTTACTCACCCAATTACCTTCCAGTTTTAAGAAAGGCACAAATGATTTCTGGAACAAAAAAGAGTCAGGGATTGTCCAGCTCTTGCTCTGCTCAGGTAGGCCACATCTTGAATCGACAGAGCCAACACAGCCTACGTTTGTTACCCCAACTTCAACACTTGCTGAAAAATCCAAATAGGTACAGGCTGCCTCTCAAACGACAGAGAAACAATTTTCCAAAATAACTGCGTTCATTTCCCTGCCAACCCTGGCATTGTGCATGCTGGTTTATTAAAAACAGATCCATACCAAGAAAAAATATTTAAGTATTTGAATATATTAAGGTTGGGTCAATAAAAAGAACAAAACACACTTGTTCAGCACCATAACTTTGCCTGGAACTATTGTTCTGAAAGTAATGTGAACTGTGAAAAAATCCAGCCAATTCAAAGATAGGACATAAGGTGCACGAAGAAAAGAAAGTTAGTCAGAATACAAATTCTTCCCTAGGAATCAAAAAAACTCCACCAAAACCCACCTTTCTTCTCCAAGCATAAACAACATAATTAGTAACAAAATAGTATGCAAAAAGAATATGTAACACACGTAGCTCCTCAAGATCTTTTATTTCTTCAACTGAAAGAGAACTTAGTCCACATACTCCCAGTCCTTATGGCAAAGCCTTTCTTACTTGCTTCAGGGGAAATGGAAAATCCACCCACTTCCCACAGACAAATTTAGAGTTAGCAAGAGCCTACCCAAAACCAGAGATGCTACCTTCTCTTTGGGCCTGTATTTAATGGCACATGTTTTGAGGTAAAAATGTGTCATTATGCAGGTGCTGAATATTTACAAGCTCTCAGGAAGAACCCCATAATTTACCAAGGGGAAAAGGATGGAGTAAACACATACTTAGCCCTCTAAGTCATGAGCAGCAGGATTTGAAATCAAACCCAGATGTCCTGCTTCCCCAAAGCCAAAGTTTCCACCTTCCAATGGTTTATCTAAAGCCCATTACTAGGCAACACTTGCAGATCAACAAGGTAGAGACCTCAGCTGGCAACAGAAGTGGTAGTCCATCTATCCCTGCACCCCCTTTGTGCCAACTCTGGTCCTTGCCCGACCACGCACACGCCGGTTTGGCTCACCAAGATGACAAAAAACTAACTCGGCCCCAAAGGGCAGATGTTTTCTGCCGGTTTAGTAAGCAGCACCTCCACCTCAGCCTGGAGTATTGTAAGAGTATTTCCAGTTATGGATTCTTCTATTTCCCAGACTTTTGAACAAGCTGTAAGGAAAATTAAAAAAAAAAAAGCTAAACCATAGCATTTTTGCTATGTAATAGTCAAATTGCAAGTAAATGTACAAGTTTACAAGTAAAGCCTCTTACAAATGCATCCAGAATGCTAAAGCCAGCTTCACGGCACCAAAGCAGACATCAACAAGGAGCAAGATAGTCTGCGCTTGGCCAACCTGAAGTAGAGCTCGTCCACATTTAATCCAGAGGAACAGAGTTTACATATTATGCCAAACAACCAATCCTTCTAAGTAACTAGCCTCCTTTCAAAAACAGCAGTAGTACATAAAGCAAGAGCCTTCTGTAAGTTTTACCAATATTTACCTTTTTAAGTATGCAACTTCTTATCCAGCGATTTACTAAGCTATTAGTGTGAAAAGCATTTATAAAACTTACCATTTACAAAAGTAACCCCCATACGATGGAAGCAGGTAAAGCCTCATTTCAAAACAAAATATAAACTTTGTTGCCTTGCACTCGTCAGAGAAGATTGTTCACAACTAGGTCTTGCACGGAGACCACGCTACCAGCAATGACGAAATTACTTCAGTGTTATGGTGACAGACAAGATCTCCACCCTTAAGCCTCACTCTTGAAGGCTGCAGGGAGATTCAATACTCCACCAGTAAACCAAGACACTGCATTACTGCAAGAACCACCACGCTGCATCAGTGTATTTCAGAGCACAGTATGTAGGTGACTACTCTTCACTGAAGGTCCTGCAAAAATCCATGTTATTTCTGCCTTTCCAAAGCATCCTGCAAGCAAGCACCGCCTGCCCAGGCAGCTCGCAAACCCCTTTATACACTCGCTACCATCAGCTCTAGAACGCCCCTATTCCAAAAATGCCAACTTTTAGGTGACTGGCAATAGGCGCAAACTGAATTCGAGTTTGATTTGAAAGGCCGAGTGGCTCAAGGGCGTAGCCAAGACACTGTTTTCATCTCCTGTCTGCACTCAGCCTCCCAGTTCCCAACAGTAGTACAGAAGCTCAAGATGCTGCAGCTCCATACTAAGCTTAGGAGACAAGTGGTATGCACAGCTATCTGTGCCTCCTTTCACCGCCGGTGTCGGAAGTATCACCCCTTCCCCACAGGCAAGGCCTGTAATTCAGATCGGAGGTGACAAACGTTTGACTTTCTGCAACTCGCTGCACCTCCACCTGCGCTCACAGACAAGCTGCAAGACTTCCCGCAGCCCTCCAAGTCAGCTTCTGAAGCTAATTTAAGGTTTTGTGTCTACCTTTCCAAAGCAATAATGCACAGTCCTACCAAGATGACAGAGGAACTCTGACCAGCAAACCGCAGGGCAATGGCGCTAATTTAGGATACTCGGGCCGCAGCGTGCTGCAGGAAGCCTGCGTGAGCCAAGGATGAAGTATTCACGATAAAGAGCTCCGTACGTGGCATGGACTTTCACATGCCAGCAGAAACTCAGGGTTGTCACACCTTCAGGAAACAGCAAAATCTCTGTCTTTGGAAGAGCCTTTACTAAAAATAAACACCCCCCTCCACTAATAAATCTTCTCAGTACACCATTACAAGCCCAAAAGTTTTTCACCAGGATTTTTGTACACAAAATAGTTGTTCTTAGATGCAAGACCTCATCTGAGGAGAACGCTCCAGGATGTCTACCAAGAACATTGCTATTGCTGCCTCTTTTACATGGATGATGCTCAGATATTACCATTGCTTTCAGCACGGATGTTTTTCCTAAATCCCCCTTCTCTCCACAACTGGAATAAAAGAAGGGAAGCCGACAGAGTCAAGTCTGCCACGCTGTACTCAAAAGACAAGTACATTTTCAACTGTTCAACGCAAAACTCAGACAAGTGTGACGGTCAATTACAGAGATCAGGCTGCCAGAGTCGGCAGCCCCCTCCACTGCTGTACCCAGGCAGCAGCCAGGCCCCGAGCCGAGGGGTTTCCAAGTTTGCTTCAGCCAGCTTTTAGTAAGTTAGGAGAATTGTAGGTTTGTTACTTTACCTTCATAGATGACGTTTTCATTCAATACACATCTCACTGCAGTCTACGGTAGTCGGTTAGGAGCGCAGAGTTTATCTAAGCAGACATGACAATCATGTACTCAGTGGGGGATTTCTTGGAAAATCACCACCATTAAAACTCTTTTTATTGCCTGCAGGTAGTGATTATTTCATCTTTTCACCGTGCTGCTCCATAAATAAGAGGGCCACGCCTGCTCCCAGGGAATCCGAAATAAAGTACAAAGTCTTCAGCGGTGCAGGAAGCCGTACGCTGGGAAATACACAGAGCGTGAAAACACAACGCATGCTCCATGAGGGGTCACCTCTGTGCCATCTCCTGCCCGTGGGTCAAAAGGCAATCTCTGCATCTAATTAACAGAAAGTCTCATAAGAGGTTCATCTATTACGAAAGCAAAACAAATAAGAGGCAGCAGAAAAAACACTCTCCAGTTTGAGAGATGTAATAATTAGCAAAGGTACCTGGGTTAAACAGCGTTTGAACACCTCTTCCTTTCTGGCTGTTACAGAGGCTCAATTAAAGCTCTGAAGGCCGAGTTAAAGATCAGGTTCAGCCCTGGCAGATCACGCTTGAGAAATACCAAGCGCCGAACAAGTTCTGCTACTCCCATTTGCTCCGCTGCTCCTGCGGATGTAATGAAACAGGTTCCTGCTGGCTGGGCCTTTGTGCTCGGGCAGAGCGGGCGCGAAACACTACCCCTTTCTGCAGGTGCTAGAGGATGATACGTGCGCTGGGGAAGGAGTCGGGTGCAATTTCCTCAAGTTACTACTTGACAAAGAGGGGATACGCATTAACCTCGCCACGTTCTGCTTTGCGATTTCACCTCAGCCCGTGACGTAACCCGTGCCAAACTGATACGCCGGGATGCTGCTACCCTTCCCGACCCACGAGGCAGAGGGAGCCATCAAAAAAACCACACAGCTTTCTCTGTGCTACCTCGCCACCGAATCTCCCCTCGGACACGAGAGCTGAGCTGCCGGCAGCCGCCGGCCTCTGCAGAGGCAGCGGGCCGAGGAAGCAGAGGGCAAGCTGCAGCAACAGCACTTCTGTTTCCGTTGTCACCTGATGGCAGTTTTCCCCTCATAAAACACACATTTTGGACAGGTCACCGGACAGACAGGAGAAACAGAGGTTCTGCTTTCAGCTGCTCATCAACCAGCCCACGATGGCACTCATTTTAGTGATTACCTAGAAGATAATTTACTCGTTTATTTGCTCTGCATAGTGCAAAGTGATTAATAAGAAGGAAGCGGGGACTGATGGAGTGAAGTACTTGGACCTTAGGGATACAGGGTCTTTATAAGGGTAGACTCAGAGAGGACTTACTTAGGAGTAGAGAGAAGCACAAGAGAAAGGCTACTGTATGCATTTTGTAACATTTTACAGAACCTTCAGGGCTTTTTTTTGTTTGGGGTTTTTTTTTTTGGTAGTAGTTTATACGCTCTGAGCACAGCAATTTTTCACAAAGCTACTTACTTTAATGACATTCAGTTTCCCTTAAAAAAAAAAATACAGAAATGCACAGAATACGGTTGTCCAATTATCTTACATCTCAAAACGGAGCACAAATGGCTAAGAGCACCAGCTCTAGATAAAAGATCTGCTTTATCGGAATCAGGAGTCAGTGCACTGAAAGCCAAGATTAAAAATTCACCAGCAGCCTTGTCCAGGGAGCTTTACTGAAAAGGCCAGGCGATTCAAAAGTCTGCTTCATCGTAACATTTAAGGTACTGAAGGTGCAACGGTGCCTCTGGTCAACCCTCAAAAGAAAGTCATAGAATTTAGACAACACAGCAACTTCAGTCAACAGACACAGGAAATTCTGCTTCTGTATTAAAAATGATGATGATAATAATAAAATAAAAATCAGTCTTTAATATGAGATGTTGTTGCCAGCAGGGGAGTTGCTCTGTGCAGAACCTTCGGCACAAAATACTAGGCTAGCATCATTAAACATGCTAACTCAGTAAGAATCAGCACTTCACAAGACAACGCCTTCAAGAGAGCTACAAATGAAGGAAAAAAAGTCATCCAGGAAACAAAGCCTATGACACCTTCAACAGATGACTCCAGCATGACCTAACAGACCTCACCGCGCTTTAATGACTCCTCCAGCAGAACACCTCCCCTCTCGCCACGCGTGGAAGATGCGCCGTTCGGACTTTCGAGACCTCAAGCCTGTAACTTGCTGAACGTGCGTACTCCTTCCATTTGCAAAACGCCAACGACACATTAGAAAACACCCTAATGAAAGACACAGTGATACTTAGCTCCCTCAGACCCCCAAAAGCCATCGGATGGACAATGGCACATCACCAACTCGCGCTGTGCATAAACAGGCGACTCCTGATAAAAGTTTCCGTCGCCGCTTGGCAGTTCTCTTCGGTGCTAGAGTCCACGCCACAAAAATCCCAGCTACCGTCCGCGTTTATCAGTTCGGTCACGAAACCAAGAACCGGCGAAGACGCGGCCGCTGAACTAGCCTCCGGCTCTCATCCTGCCTTTCCAAAGCAGGTCAGGGTACGCTGACCGAATAAAGGGTCTACG
>NW_008824670.1:39573-40639 GCF_000699105.1 Pygoscelis adeliae | reverse complement strand
CTGACTCTTTTCTTTCTGGAGTTGCCGGACGGACTTCCCCCAGAGTCAGATTCGGAAAGTAAAACCACCGACGTCCCCCTCGCGATGTCCGGTGACCCGTGTGTGGTGTGGCAGGGTCGGCAGCGCAGGTGGGAAGAGCAGTTATTCGTCTGGATGCGTCACGTTCCTGCTTTCGGGAAGAAGCAGCTCCAGATGCTCGCTCCTGGGGCTGCGGGCCGTTGTAGAGTAACTTTAGGTGTGAGTGAATGCCTGTTCTTCGCGGTAGGCGGTGGCTGCAGGGCTGGAAGTGGTCAACTGCAGGCCTGGCTCAACTAAAATACGTAGACGAGATGTGATATGTTGTAGAAGTGGGATCAGCTCTTGTCTCTGCTGAGAAATATCTGCTGTTTGGGAGAAATCTAGTTGGGGGGGGGAGTTGCCTTGGAAATTGGTGCTTTCCAGAAATGCCGTTTACTTCTGTGGCCGGGGAGAGAGAGCGCTGTCGTACCGACTGGTGTAATTTGGGACCTTTGTGCCGCTGTCCAGGGGCGTTTAGTGCGAGAAGCAGCAGCCACCTCCTGCGGTCGTGGGTCCTCGGGACGGCTGAGGGTGGCAGGGACCTCTGGAGACGGCCTAATCCAGCCTTCTGCAGGGAGCAGGCTCTGTCCTGTTGGGTTTTGAGTATCGCCGAGGATGAAGACTCCGCAATCTATCCGGGCAACCTGTTCCGTGTTCGCCCTCACACTAAAGAAGGTTGTTGGTTTTTTTTTTTCCTGACGCTTGAACGGGGTTTGTGCCCCTTCCCTCATGTCCTGTCACCGGGAAGAGTCTGGATTCTTCTTTCCTCCCCCACCAGGTCCTCGTACACGTTGATGTGATGTCCCCCAACCTCCTCCGGGCTGGATGATCCCACCTCTCCCAGCCTCTCCTCACGCGATAGATACTCTGATCCCCAAACCCTCCTCACGGCCCTTTCCCTGGGCCTGCTCCCGCATGTTCCCAATCTCTCGTGTACTGGTGACCCCAGAACTGGCCCCTCCGGTCCCCGTCCCCCCCCCCCCTTCCGCTTCCCTCCGCCGTTGCGGGG
>NW_008824670.1:34980-39542 GCF_000699105.1 Pygoscelis adeliae | reverse complement strand
AGCTCGCCGAGACCCACAGGAGTGGGGCTGCAGCTGGGAAACAGGGGCGGCATCTCCTGGGCCAAGGCATGGGCTTACGGAGTTGCCTCGGTGCAAGTTTCCCGTCGTAGCCGTAGTTAATTAACCCTCGGAGCAGACGCCTGTGGCTCTCTTGAGCTTGGACCACTATCAAACGTGGTTAATTCGCCTACGGAGACGGGCGTATTCATCTGCTGTGCCGCAGAGGTTCCCAGCTGCAGGGAAAAACTCTTCTTCCCCCTTTTCTTTTTTTACACACTGTGGATCATTCCAGAAGGCAGGTGCTTGGCCCTCAGCCGGCAGCGTTACGGGCTGAAACAGGGCGACTGAGTTGTTCTAGCGCTGCTCCGAAGGGGTATTAGGGCAGGTTTGGTCAGGACTAGGGAGAAAATCCCAGCCCTGCTTTGGGGCTAACGCCAGCTTTAGACAAAGCATGTACTTGTTCAACTGGAGCCCTGGAAATCCTGCCAGGAACTCGTGTTCCCCGGCTCTCGCTTTTGGTGGCTCACGCCAGCGAGGTTATCCCAACCGGAATGCGGCAGCGGCGGGATGGAGCACATCCAGCCCCCTTTTGGCTGTGGTCGTGAGAGCTGTGTCTTAAACAGGTTTGGGATAAAACGCCCGTTTCTCGCTATTATTGTGAGGAAGGATGGATCGATTCGGAGCGCGTTGCCTCCGGTTGTGCCGCGGGGCCGCGCGGCTTCCTCGGCGCTTGCCGGTGCAGTCAGCTGGGCCGTGGGAACCTGCCCGGAGCCGGAGAGAGCAGTTGGTCTCGCGCCTGGGAGCCTCGGGCGAGGATGAATGTTCCTGGCGCGCTCCTTTCTGGAAAGAGAAGGGGTGGAGGGGGGACGGAGGCAGATTTCTTGGCTCCCCTGGCTATTATTTGCCTGTAGAGGGGATTTTTCCTGCTGGTCTCTTGTCACAGAGGCTCTTGCAACTCCTCAAATCTGTAGGATGGCTGCCAGGCTGCTGCAGGTGCTTGCACGGTTTTCCCGAAGTAATTCTCTGTGGGTGGCATCAGATGTTAGCATAAAATTCCTGACTTTTCCAGCTCAGATATGCCCTAGATCCCTGACGTGAGCTCGCTTCGCCTCTTCCCGAGGGTGAATTGAGCTGCTTCTGCGTGAAGTCTGAGGCCTCTTACAACAGCTGCTTCGGCAGCTGCCAGATCTTCCTCGTAAAGCTGATCCCGATCTGTGGCACTGAATTCTTTGTGGCTTTAGATGCCGGTTAATATTGAGGATATTGGCCAGTCCAGCAATTCCTTCTCATGCAGATCATTGGGAAATGTCTGCCAAAACGGAGCTTGTAACTCCGAAGCGTGCTTCGCTGCGCGCCAGAGGACTTGGGCAGCGGGGTCGTCTTCTGCGCTGGTGTTTGTGGGAGGGAATGGAAAGCCGAGAAGCTTCTGGGGGGGAAGCGAGGTGGTTAGTAGATAGCTGAAGTAGAGCCGGTTCTTCTTGAAGCTGCATGCAGGGTGAGCCCCCAGCCCTAATATAAAAAAAAATACTGAGGGGTTGAGCTGGAAGTCACAGCTTTGCGGGAGTTCCTGCTTGCAGGACAAGTCGCTTCAGCTTCCTTTGCTATCCCAAATATCCAGCTTGTTCATGCTGGAATAACCACTGGGCTTTGACAAGCCCCTCGCCCACGTTCCTGTCTGAGACTCTATTGCTGCAGGAATGGTTCTTCCGCGACTTTGCTTATTTAGGCCGCTTGAGTGAACGCGGTATCTGTATTTTTAGCTTGCCGGGAGGTTTTTAGGCTAATGAAAGCACCCACATCTGCTCGGACCCTGCACTGCTTTGCGTATGGAGCCTAGGTCTGTACCTCCAGCTGAAGCAAGCTGTGGGAAGAGCATTCCTGTAGGCTGCCTGTCGCCCGTTGCTCTCTTCTGTTCCGAGACCTGATGCAGCAGCCGCGACCCGATCCCCAGCCCTTTCGGGATGAGTAAATTTGTTGGGCGGGCTGTGACTCCTTGTGACAAAGCTCCAGCTGCCGCCGTCTGGCGTGGTGTCTGGTCACTTCGCGCCTTGCTCCGAAGCCGTGCTGCGGAAGGTTGCGCCGAGGGGTATTTACCCCCTTTCTCTGATCTCCGTGCCTGTGCAGGAGTCCGAGCTGAAAACCTTCTTCCAGAGTAACTGCGGAGCCTGCAGTCCCAGGAGGTGCGGTGCGTGCTGCCGCCTTCTCGGCTCCTGGCGTGTCCCTTGTCCCCGGGCTCGTGCCGCTGCTCGTCAGCAGACGTGTCTCGCAGTGGAAACGCGCAGCAGAAGCTGCCCAGGCGTCTGCCGTGCTCGTGGATGAGCAGGGTCGGTGCACTGCCCTGACGGTGGGGAACCGGTGGAGGGGGAGGAAATCGGAGGGCTGGGCTTCGGTCGCTGGAAGGCCTTGGCAGGGGTAAGGCCAGCTGCCCTTTCTCCCTTGCCGTGGCATCGATGGGCGGTGTGGTTTGGCGTGCCGGCACTGCCGTCTGGGCACTGGGGGACAGCTCGGCATGCTGCAAACCGCCGCCTCTTCCAGCGTGGCACCGGTGTGGGGGGGGTACCTGCTGTTCTTAAAACAGGAGCCCGGCTTCTGAGCTGCCCATACCGACAGATCTAGCTTGAAGTGTTTGTGCTGTTTAAAATGATGTGGTTTAAAATACGGCTGGGGTCCAGCTGTGAGAGATCCTCTTGAGACCCCTCTCCCCTCTTACCAGGCCTCAAGACGCATCAGGCTCCTGAAGCGGACGCAGATGGGTTGTGAATTGCTGGTCGAGGCGCTGCCCTTCCTGCTCTCTCCTTTAATCCAAATGCCCGGGCGCTTTGGCTGCTGCAAAGCTGGGCGAGCTCAGCCAGAACAGCACTTACGAGGCTGTCCTTGGCTCTCCTTCTCGGAGAGCGGTCTCTGGTCTTCCTCTGTAGCTAGAACGTTATTTACCGTGTACCTTAGTTGACGTTTCCAGACAACAGACTCGTCTGAAGTGGCTAATATTTGATCTCTCTGCTGCACTGCTTTGTGCGAGCCTAGTTGGAGCTTGTGCTGGTGAGGACAACCAAAGAACCGCGATACGGCTCTCTGATACCCTCTGGGTTTCCATTGCTTATCCTGTTAAACCTTAACAGTCTCAGTTACAAACCCCGGTGCTGTTTCAGGCGGCGTGTGGGAAAACTCCCAAGTGCAACTCAGCGTTTCCCTAATCGCACTTAAAATATCTGCCCACGTTCAGGGGCTCAATAAGGAGTAAACCTGGCGTCCCCGTTCCCTCTGAGGGGATGGTCTTCGGGTTGGGAAACGGGCCTTTCGTTTTGAGAGCCGTCTCATGATCTAAGTCTTCGTGGGGAGGCCGGCCGACCCGCTAGACTGGGTTTTAGCAGCTGCTCTCCTTTGAACTGCCGGTGCTTGGCTTGCTGCGGGGCTCAGTGGGACAATCCTGTCCTTGCTGTTCTTGGCTGCTTTTGGCCTCGGCCCAGTTAGGAGCAGGGAGTTGCTCTTCTCTTCTCAGTGCTTCCTCCTGCCTCCGGAGGAAGCCAAAAATCTTCTGGAATATGAGGAGCAGAGGCTGAATGGAGGTGGGATCATCTTGGGTTTAGGCTTGTAGTCCAGAGGGGGAAAATGTGGGGTAAAAGCTGGCTGGGGAGGAAAGGGGCAGGAGAGATGGGGCTCTGGCGCGCTGGCCTCAAACAGGGCAGGTCTTGCGCCCCGCTCTGGGTGGTGGCATCTTCCTCTTGGTGCTGCTAAACCTTGGCCACTTGGCGCGAAGGTTTGGACGGTTCTGGTGGACCTTGTGGTGCCACACAACTGCACTTGTCCAACTTGCAGCAAGGAGCAATTTTAAAACAGTTACTTCAGAAATTAAGCTTAATTGTGCTTCTCGAGCGAGGCCTGTGAAAGTTGAGACTCGTCCAGCTGAAATCAGTGTGACTGTCTCCTTGTAGGGTGCGTTCTAGTCTCATCCGTGCCCTACTTGGAGACCCTCCGCCTCTTCTGGGGCAGAGTGAGGACCTGTTGTGTCAGGACGGACTGGAGGACTCTGGAAAAACGTGTTGCTGTTGCCCTGCAGCGTGGAGCTTTGCTCCCACCTCTCCCAGAGGTCTGGGATGCTGTTGGGGTGCTCCCCTTGTGTAGTGGGTGACCTCTTCCAGCTCTGGGGTCTCAGCTGCTGGAGGTGGTGGCAACTGTGGCATGGGACATCTCCAGCAGCCCCTCTCCTGGTCTTAGGTCTACACCTCCTGGCTGGAGGGCCAAGAGCGGCTGTAGATGAGGAAAAATGTCTTTACTGAAAGAGTGGTTAAACATTGGAAGAGGCTGCCCAGGGAAGGGGTTGAGTCACCATCCCTGGAAGTATTTAAAAGACGGGTAGATGAGGCGCTGAGGGACATGGTTTAGTGGGCATGGGGGTGTTGGGTCGACGGTTGGACTCGATGATCTTGGAGGTCTCTTCCAACCTTAATGATTCTATGATTCTAGATGGGCACGGAGCTGCGGGTGTAGGTGGGTTTGGAGCACACCTTGCACTTGCTCAGGAGGAGCTTCCCCTGAGGAGCAGGGAGGGCTTCACGGCGGGG
>NW_008824670.1:33280-34699 GCF_000699105.1 Pygoscelis adeliae | reverse complement strand
GACGTCTGGCATTTGTGTGGGGGAGGGCGATGAGGCTGCTGGGAGGGGCAGCCCCGCTTCCCTCCACGCCAGCTCCTGCCCGCTCCTTGGCACCGGCTCCAGGGCTCGTCTTCTGCCCGCCCGGTTTCCTGCAGTGCCTGGCGTGTGCTGTGGTGGGAGCGGGCCAGCCCTTTCCTCTGGCGGGCGGCCACTAGATAAGAGGGTCTGCCGTCAGGGCCGTGGTCTGCCTCGAGACGAGGGAGGCTGACCCTAAAACCAGTAAGGGCCGTCAGCAGGCGCTGGCACGGTGGCTGGGAACAAGGATACATTCCCGCTTTGCTTCTCCCTCAGATCGGGGACATACTGAGCCGCTGCCGTGTCTGTAGCTGACCTTTGAGGTTCACGAGCTGCTCTGCAGACCAGGCTCCCACCCTGTCCCACGGCGGGTTCTCCATGGCGTGCTGTTGGGCAGCAGCGTGGCTCCTTCGTCCTTGGGCTGACCCCGCTCAGGATAGCGTTGCTTTGCCCATCTTGAACTGGGAGAGGCAGCGAGCAGGCCGTCTGTCAGCATTATAGATACATCTACCACGCTGACTTGCAGGCGTCTGCACGTGGCATCTCCTCGGCGTTGCTGCTTGTCCGGGCTGAAGAAGGCTTGGTCTGAGTTACACAGCTCCTCTGGGCCCGTGGTCACCCCCGTCCTGAGCACCTTCCCGGCTTTCCCAGTCTTCCCCCGTCCCCGTGAGATGGGCGGATCAGAGCTTGGCATCGGGGTGGTGATTCCAGGAAACGTGGTGTCTTCCTGGGTGGGAGCAGGCGAGAGTCTGCCGGGTACGTGAGGTGGGGAGTGTGCTGTCTGCCTTGCTCCGCATACTGCCCGGGCTCTGCCTCTGCCCTGCTGCTTGGCCCCAGACAAACCTGAAATGTTCCGTTCTTGTCCTCGTTTCTACCCTTGCATAATTGACGTTTTTAGTAAACGTTGCTGCCCCGCTGGTGTCCCTTTTCCAGATGACCGGTGCTGACCAGTGCAGGTTCCTGGGGTCTGATGTCCACCCCACCACGAAGACAGACTTTCTGACCCTGACCGGGTGTGCCTCGGCGGGAGCTCCCAGCTCCCTCCTCCCTTTTCCTGTGCATCCTTGCGTCCTCCCTGGTGCCGGCTGCCACCAGGACATGAACAGCAGCCGTGACTGGAGGCGAGTTCCCGGAGATGGGAGGCACTGGGGAGGACAAAGCGCCGCTTCAGAGTCGCAGCGGTATCCTGCCTTCCAGCTATAGGAAACACCTTCCAGCTGGCCACGACCTGTGCAATTGGATGTGCTGGCTGCTCTGGCTCCCAGCAGCTACTGGGGGTGTGTTTGGTTTGTATTTGCTTTCACCTGCAGGGATGTGCAGAAATACTTGCCCAAATAGAGCACCTCCGTGGTAGCGAGGCATCTC
>NW_008824670.1:13435-33223 GCF_000699105.1 Pygoscelis adeliae | reverse complement strand
TGGGTGGTCATGAGAAGCAGAGGGAGAGCATCCTGGCTGCTGCTCCTTCTTGCCATCTGGGTGTCTCTACCCCTGCTGCCTTCCACCTCCGTGCATGTCCCGGTTGTGACTCCTACGGGTTCTGAGGATGGAGCAGCATGAGGGAGTCAGGCTGGTGGCAAGGGGCGTTGCTGGGGGATCGTCTCTTTGGGGAGCTCATCCAGGGCAAGCGATGGCCGTGGCCTGGGGCTAGGGGATGAGAGGGGTCACTTATTCGGGGTGAAGGCTTCACAACGGTGGAAGCTAATGGTCCTGCTCTGGACCTTCGGCCTCTGGTAACCTTCACTGTACACCAAACGGCTGCTTCGCTGCTGAGGCCGGCATGGGAAAGGACAGATCCTGCAGCAGCGCTTAATGTAACACAGATTTTTTCCTGGGCTCGCATGCCTGTGTCGAAATAGTTTTGCTGTTGTGGGTTTTGCTCGGTACAAAATAACTCTACCATGTAATTGGGTAAATGCTTGCTTTGCTGTTTGGTTAGAGAATGGCAGACAAAGCTAAAGCTTCCTAAAACTGCATCGCTCGCACAAGACGCTGGCTGAAGTAATGATATCAGCTTTCGAAAGTGTAACTTGCACTCTGTAAAACTGTCCATGACGGAAGCCCTGACCCAACACGAGTCTGGTTCCAGCCCCAGGTAAAAGCATGAGGTATGTCTGACCCTGCAGCCCCCATTAGTTGTGTTTTGAAGAGCAACACCGAATGCTCTGGGTTTAAGCCTCTGTCTCTCTTTTGTGTGTGTAACATCCAGAAGGCAGAGAAAGCTTTTTGTTTCGGAGGTGCAGCCTGTTTCTGTGCTGGTGAAAGCCTGAAGCCACGCAGGGCTAGCGCTCTGGGATGAGACGGTGTCTGTTTAGCCCAGAGACCCCCTTGAACTTGAGCAGGTTCCATATTTCCAGCACGCTGCCTCAATGCACGGGGACTCGGCAGGCTGGCTGGGCACGCAGACGCGAAGCTCTGCCCTGTGGGATGTTTCAGTCTGCGGCTCACCTCCACGGACCTGTGGCAGGCTGCAGTGTCCGGTTCTCCAGGGATGTGACCAGGAAGCCCCCAGGTTTGCTGTGGGACCACCAGGATCACAAGCCTTAAAGCGGTGGCTCTTCTGTGGAGCCCTAATCCTTTCCCCAGCCTGTGGCATCCTGCTCCCAGGACAGCATTTCGGTCTCGCACAGGCTTAATCTCCACTGATTTTACTTTTCCCAAAGCCATGTCAGCCTCCAGTGCCTCTTGATCCTTTTGCCCTAGGACTTAGTCACAGCAAAAAAAGTCAATCAGGGGAGAATGTGCTCTGCAGAACCACAGAGTTTAACGTGGCTCCAGAGCTGTGCTGTGGGGGGTGTAAGGAGAGGCGGCCACAGGCCTCTGCTCTCGGTGACCACAGAAAAGTGCTCACCTCATACTGACCAAATGGGGAAAACGAGGTATGAGGCTGCATTTATCCCAATACTCAATCAGCTCTGTGCCCCAGGGCTAGCTGGGTGCTTTATCTTGGCTACTGTAGGGAACAACAGTTGTATGCCACTAAATCCTTGTAGGTAATCAGAACATACTCGTAGGCGATGCAGACGGATCAGCATCGCTGTGAAACTTCAGAAACCTCAAGCCTCGCATTCAGCAAAGGTCTTCAGGTCTCGTTTACGCTCAGCCTGCAGAAGGTGCTAAAAATACAGCAGCAAATCCTGCTTCGTAGGAAGGGGTGCTGCTGCCTGGGGAGCAGTCTCAAGAACCAGGTTTCAGCTGGAGTTCCCTAGCAGCAAAGCCATGGCTGGCCGATACCTGAGAAGTTTTTATTTGCCCATTTTAGGTTTGGGTACCAACGCTTCAATGGCAGCTACGGTTCGCGGTGCCCAGCTGCATTGGCACCTGCCTGAGGTCTTGTGTTCCAGTGCTGCTGGTCGCTGCTGACGGCTTCCCTGATGGTATCTCCTGTTAATCATCTCTGGCTTGTGCCCTTACAGGCACCTGTAGTAGTTGTCCAACCTGACCCATGCGGGTATTTTCTAGCCAAAGTTAGGGTGGGAACAAGGCGCTCTCATGTAGCAGTAAGTATCCTGAGAGCTCTGCGTGACCAAGATATTGCTGAGGGTCCGTAGGTAGAGAGCAGAACAGGAGCAACCTTCTCCCCAGCCAATACACCTGGCAAAGGTGAGTGGGTTAACGCGTTTGAAACTTAACTCTGCATCCATTTGAGTTTGTAAGTCTCCCGCTGTTCGAATCATAGAACAGTTTGGGTGGGAAGGGACCTCTGAAGGTCATCTGGTCCAACCCCCCTGCCGTGGGCAGGGACATCTTCAACTAGAGCAGGTTGCTCAGAGCCCCGTCCAACCTGACCTGGAATGTGTCCAGGGATGGGGCAGCCACCACCTCTCTGGGCAACCTGGGCCAGCATCTCACCACCCTCAGCGTGAAAAATTTCTTCCTTATATCTAGTCTGAATCTCTCCTCTTTTGGTTTAAAGCCATTCCCCCTTGTCCTGTCACTACAGGCCCTGCTAAAAAGTCCCTCCCCATCTTTCTTACAAGCCCCCTTTAAGTACTGACAGGCCGCAACAAGGTCTCCCCGGAGCCTTCTCTTCTCCAGGCTGAACAACCCCAGCTCCCTCAGCCTGTCCTCATAGGAGGGGTGTTCCATAGCTCTGATCATTAGGTTTTGGGTGACTTTGTTCCATTTCTGTTCCTTCCAAAGAAGCCTCATGATCCTCACCTCCAAATCTGAGAATGTTACCTGGTTATTGCATGTCTCCGTGCTGTGGTGTACCTGTGTCCAGGGCGGTACCTCCAGCTGAGAAGCACGAGTTTCTGCCCGAGGAGGTAGATCTCGGCGAGCAGCTTGGCACCGGCAGCCATTAGAGAGGCGATGACAGGCCGACGGCATCGCAAAATGTGCTGCGGGCATGGTCCGTGCAGCTTGGCAAATCCCCTCTGCGAGTCTGGCAGAGCTTTGGAACTGCTCAACGGGGTGAGCCAGAAATGGGATTTAAATCGGGAGACACTGGATGAAGAAGGAGCTTGAGGGCACTTGGTCAGTCTGCTCGCAGAGCTTGTGTACCCATTTCTGATGGGAGATGAAAGGACGGGAGTCAGACACTCTGCACTTCGCTTCATAAACAGCTCATTTCTCCAGGCTGAAGCGGGCAGCACGGGGCTGCCCTTTCCTCCTCTCCAGGAATTGGGAGGCTCGGTGCCGATGGGACCAGCCCCGACACCGGTGAGGGACTTCACGGGCGGCGTGGGGAGCCTGGCATATGGATTTTTAACCTGTTTTACGTTCTCGGTCTCAAACTACAGCTGCTTCCTGCCTTAATCTTTATTTTGATGCCTTGCTCTTAAGACACTAGGATTTCCCCAGAGGCAAGGTGGGATAACCAAAACTCACCTTGGTGTTTCCAAGGGAAGATGAGCTGCTGTAAAAATCACCGCAGCAGCACTGGCCACCCTGGTGTCCCTGACTGTCTTACAGTGCCTTAAGGACAGGTAAAAGCAGAACTAGGGGATGAAATAAATGGGGTTAACTATGCTCTGTGGCGTGAGGGGAGCTCGTGTGACTTCCTTAACGTGGCTCTCGGTTCTGCGTGGCTGAACTGGGCAAAACGGGAGGTCTGGATCTGACCTGCAGTGGGCTGGAGGCAGCTGCTGTCTCGGTGGGGGGGGGTCAGCCTGTGTATTTACAGGGCAGAGAGCACTGTAAATAAAAAAAAAATCTGAAATGAATGAACTTTGGCAGGAAAGCGGTGAAAGGATTTATGGAAACCGATGAAACTGCCAAGCTGACTGCCGAAGCCAGAGTATGCAGAGCACAAAGGTCAGAGCCCGGCTGACCCGCCTGTGGGCTGTGCGTAATGAGGGCTCGTACTTCCCCCTCTGCAATTGAATTCCTCTGGGCAGGAATACCAATGGTAAAAGGATTCCTAAATCGCTGGTTTCTCAAAGTCTTGGCAAAATTTTAAGTAAATAAATATTCTCCAGTGGTTGGCTCCTAACAGAGGAAATGTCAGGAGCCAGAGTTGAGCGGTGGTGAAGCCGTAGGCTCTGGACTCTGCCCGTGGCCAGCTCAGGAGCTTGCTGTCTTACATGTGTGCCCGAGGTCAGGAAGCCTTGTCCTGCCTGAACCATCAGCATCCTTCAGGTATCGCCTCACCTCGGCTAGAAACAGCCGACTGGTCCTGCTCCTCCGGAGGGGAACAGCAGCGGATGCAGCCGCAGAGAGTTGTCGGGTCCGCTCTGGCTGCGGCTGAGCCAGGCAAAGGCTCTTGCCCTGGCTTCTCGCCTCCACCTCCCTGCTTCCCATCCACCAGCCTGCATGGGTCCTTACAGAGTCTGTCAAGCTTTCTTTTAGCATAAAAACCTCCGAGTTTTGGTCTGTGCTGACTTGCTTTGCTTCCTAACCTGGCTTCCGGCTGTTATGTGCAGCTATGCTTGCTGTATCAGAGCAGGGTGGACCCCAGAGGAGGGTGGGTTGGGGCAATACCCCCTCGCCACCTACCGCCCAAAAAATGTATGATCATGTCCCTGAGAGCTGCTGTCTTGCGGCGTGGCTCCTCTCTGGTTCGTTTTCAAAGAGCTCAGGGGGTTCGTGCCAGTGGCGCTTTCCGTGTCTGTGCTCACTGGATAGCTAAACCCATGTGGGGACTGCGCGGGAGCCCGGCCAGGCGAGGATGTAGGGAATATCTGGTAAGCCCAGATCTTCAGAAGAGAGATTAGAGGTGTCTTGAAATGTCTCTGCAAACTTAGTTTGACTTGCATAAAATTCTGCTCTGCTTTATCCTGTTTTACTGGCTTTGATACCATTCAGAAGAGAGACTTAAAGGCGGTGTTTTCCATAAAGTCCTTCAAATTCTTTGCTTAGTCTTGTCTGACTAGTGCGTGTCTGCAGACTGGGTCACCAGCCTTTTAATAGGCTTCTCTGTCTCCTGAAGTACCTCTTTGTGTTTGCCTAGCCAGAAGCATAATACCAAACCCTTCTAGTGTTGATGCAGTAAAAGTTCGCCCAGCAGGCTTTTCTCAACCAAAGCAAATATACTAAGCTCCAAAAACCAACGTAGAAAGCGCACTTCCCGCTGCTAGATGCAGACAGCAGGCTAAGTGAACTTCAGGGCTTCCCCGCTTTTGTTCTGTAACCTTGTTAGGTTAGTAAAATAAAGTAACTTCTTTATTAAAAAGAGGAAATGGCCACCTTTCCTGGTTTAATTTGAGGTGTGAAGCCTTTTTTTCCTGCGTGAGAGGCAGGAAATGTGGAAAATCTCCGGAGCCTGGCTGAGCTAACGTGAAGAGCTGGCGGTGGTGGGACGCTGCCTTCGTGACCCACCATCCTGAGTGGGACCCTTGGGTCACGCCTGTCGCTGCCCCTTCGGAGGAGGAGCAGGGCTTTCGGGACCTCAGCAGTGGGCTGGAAGGAGATGATCTCGTCCATCCCCTCTTGCGCTGGGAGGGTGATTACTGAACCGTGTTTCCCTGGTGTTGCTGGGGGGGGTTGAAGGGGCCCCGCTGTTAAAGCAGATCTAGGGGTTTACTTTCCAAAGCGCGTTTCCCGCGACCTTTCCTTAGAAGTGTTTTCCAGCCGCCAATTACTCATGTTGCTCTTGGGTGGGAGCATTTGGGGCTCCACATCCTTTTCTTGCAGGTACCAAAAGCCCGGGCCTCGTTAGCGCTGCACTGGAGGGATTAATTAGTAACATCATCAGGGTATCTGCATAGCTCAGGGCTGCCCGCACAAACCAGGAAGGGCTTTAGGGCAGCGAGGGTTTGTACACAGCCTGGAGAGAGCCAAAGGCTCGTCTTCTGCTGAGGCATGATGAAGACCCGGGTACAGCAGCGGTGGGCTGGGGGAAGGAGACGTGCGGCTACTGGGGGTGAGACCCAGCACTGGAAGGAGGTGCCTGGGGGCGAGGGACACCAGCAGGTAGGACGTGCCAGGCAGTGGCTGCCGGTGGAGATCAGGAGCTGAACACAGCTCAACAAACGTGGCTTGTGCTCCTCCGCGAAATGCTACTACCATCGCAGACCCCTTTTTTTTTAAGCTCCCGCCTGTGTTGGTAGGTCTGTCGCTCGGGAAGTGTGGTGTGCCTGGGTGAACAGAGCGCTAGACAGGAGGCAAGACAGGAGGAGGTAGAGGACTTGGTTGCAGTGCTGAGCTTTCAGCGTTGGAAGTTACCTGAGATGACTTGACCTGGTCTGGCAGCTCGGTGCTGCCTGAAGGGGAAGGTCTAATCCCTTTCCTCGCCCCCCCGTTGGGCGCAACAACGTGCTAGGCTGTTGGGGATGGGTTTGAAAGGTGTGTTTCTGTGGATCTTGCTGTTAAAGAAGATGGCAGAGCTGGTGAAGCCAGGAGCTTAAGTGGGATGAGTGCGGTGTGTGAGCCAAAAGCTTTGTTTGGTGGGGAAGGAGGATTCTTCTACACCCAGACTGAAGATAAGCCTGCTCTGCGTGTTGCAGGAGACGCCGGGACGGCTGGGCTAGCGCGGTGGCTATATTCCATATCTCTCTTAAAAATCAGTGCCTCTTTGAGAAGAGTCTGAGAAGTCATTAATCTTGTGATGTAGTGGCTTAAAATACTGTCAAGTCTGGCAGGGTGTGCCTCCCTGGGTGTTCTGGATAGCCTGGCCATGCGGAAGGAGCTGGTACATATTAAGAGGACAAGGAGGAACTTAACCAGTAAAAGTTGGATTTACCAAGTCCTCATCAAAGATGCCATGAAATCTTGGGCCTCTGACATGAATGAAAAAAGGCTGAGGTGCCTCCCTACGGGTAAAAGCTTTTTGTTGTTAACTGCCGGAAAAAAACCGCAACCTGTCGCGACGATGCTTGTTTCCATCCAAGGTAGACGAGCTGCCTGCCTCGGCTTTGATGGGAGTGCCTGGCTGCGTGGGTCCCGACGTGCCGCAAGCTGCTTTTTGGAAGACTTTAAATAGAGCTGGAGTTGCCCTTGAAGCTGGAACAGTGCTGGATTGAGGGGAGCAGCTCTGCCCTCTGCTTTTGGGGAGCTGGGTTTCACCCTGAGAGATGTTCCTCGCGGGGCCCGCCTAGGCCTGGTGCTCGGTTACAACAGGGAAACCAGTGCCGCTGCGTCTTCAGCTGGCATCGTTCATGGAAAACACTGGCTAAGAGATCTTTGTGTACAGGGGGAGACTGGGTTTGGGAGGAGGTAGTTCTAGGCTGTCTTAAAATAGCTTGGGAAGTCATCGTTGAGCTATGTGGACGCAAACCCAAGTCACCCCATGCTAGACTCCTCTATTCTCCTCTGTGCTGTAAATCATGCGTGATTATCTCAGAGTGGTGTTGGGTTTGGGGTGTGCTGAGGCTTTCCAGGGACACTGAATTCCCCACATCCTCAGTGGAGCTAAAGGGACATATCCTGAGCAGTGATCCGGAGAATCTGTTCTTGAGCGGGCTGCCCAAAATAACGATCCTCGGATAGCTTCTCCTGAAGATATGTAGGTATTAACCCACCACCCTTTAGCTGCGCAGCTTGACACGGCAGCCAAGCAGGGAGATGGTACGCTGGGCACCTCTACGGGTTTTCTTGAGCAGCTCTGATGCGGAAAAGCAGCTCAGGGATCTTCTCCTGCAGCTGGCTCCCTGGCTGCCGGCAGCATCAATCCACCAGCCTCCGCGCCTGGATGAGCAGCCGGGCAAAGGCTGGCTTGCAGCATCTTTAGCAGCGTCTGATTGCAGAGAGGTCTTCCGCTGCACGGGCGCGGCAAACCACCTTTTCTCTAAGGACTCCCGAAGGAGCTGGTGCTACTGTTGCATCCCTTGTTTTTACGGGAAGGGAAGACGGAGGTCCCTTCGTGCCCCCAGTGCTACGTGTGGTCTGTGTCCCGGGAAGGAAAGAAAGGCTTGAAGGTGCATAAGCTGCAAATATGCATTCTTAATGCAGGGATTTTGGCTCCTTGGACTGACGGAAATGCATAGCAACGCATCCCAGAGGACACGCTAAAATAAACCAGACCTTATTCCCTACTGCCAGAAACCTCCTCGGATCCTTCAGCTGACCGTCTAGACAAAAACCTGTCAGGCAGTTCATGTCTACAGCAAGTCAATGCAAAGGTTATTTCTCTGTGAAAGGATCCTCTCAGCAGCCAGCCATAAACTACGTGATTACAGGTCTGGGTGCTTCACCTTTCCTCTTTCAGTATGCAAAGAAAGGGAATAACCTTCTGAAAACTGGAACTGAAGTGGCTGTGCTGGAGGACGGGCCTCCGGCTTGGTCGGGCACGGGGGAGCTTAGACATTCCCATGGCCGCTGCTTCCTTCCCTTCCCTGGCTCCTGGGTCTCTGGGCTTGGAGTGGTTGGTGTTACCAAATGCCTGTTGCGTTTTGCGCGCTGCATCGAGGCTGAGCGGTCTTCTGGTTACCTTGATCAAGAGTTGTGTGGCTTTTCTAGACTGTGCAAGAGTAAAGCCTTGTGTCAAACGCTCTTGAGCTTTGGAATAAACGGCTTGCCTGCTTCTGGCTGCTGTAACAAGAATGTGCTTTGCCAGCGTAGCTCGGGACAGACCTCTGCAGGCTTTCTGTGTTGACGTGGGCGCTGTTTGCTGCCATACAGCTTTGACTGTCCTGCCCAAAAACCTCAGTCCTACGATCCTCAGTCTCAAAGCTTCTTTCCTCGACGGTGGTGACATCTGCTGTCAGATGTCCCTCTTGCCCGCTTTTGTGTTCACTTGTGCTGCGGACTCTTGTAAGGTGAATCTACTGCCTTGGCTGCCTGTGGAAGATGCCAAAAGGCTGCGCGCTCTATTTTTAGGCCCAAAACTTCTTGGATGCTTTCCTCGGTGTCTGTGGAACCAAAGCTATAGGCTTTACGGGGTTCTTGGGTGGCCTACAACTGGGAAGAGACCTCATGAAAAACGCCAGTAAGCCAGAACTTCACCTTATCTGTGGCTGCCTGGTGGTCGTGTCTGTGCCCTGCTGCCTGACCTCCCTGTGGTGGCCATCCACCTCCTGGACCTGGGGTATTGATCTCTTCCGCATGGGTGGCCTTCACCTCTGCTTCTGAGGCTTGAAGAGGCAGCTGGGCTGGGGAATGTGGTCTTCCCGTCCTTAAAGTCATCCCTGCAGCCGGCGGGGTCCTGGGAACACCGGGAGGCAGGATGACACGCATGGTCTCAGGGGGGTGGTTGTACCAAAACGTTGACTGATGCTGACGGATCTCTGCAAGAGTCGTTTACGTGGACGAAGGGCCGTGAGTAACGGCGCTGCTCCGGCCAGGCTCGCTGGGAGGGCCCGTGTGGACCTCAAACCTGCACGGTGCTCGTGGGAGCTGGGACGATGCTGGTGCTGAACACGTGGAGGAGGAGGAGAGGCTCTTTGGGGAGGGATGCACCCAGCTCTGCCTAGGAGTGACCTGCGCAGAGCTGGGAGCTCGGGGGACTCAGTTCCTTAAGCGCTGTTTAATGCACAAATTAAAATGGCTGCGTTACTCCTGGCTGCTTCCACGACCTCGTTCAGAGTGTGGCTGCGTGACCAGCTGGACTGGCACAAGCCGAGGGAGGCGCAGAACCGGTGGGAGCTGGGAGAGACCTCCTGGAGCTGCTTCTGATGCTGGAAAACCCCGAGCCTTTGGGTGCTTTGGGGATGGACGTATGGCAGCCTCCTCCTTGGGGGTTTGGTTGCATGAAGCTTCAACTTCAGCGTGACTCTAGAAGCTGGCCTTAAGGAGGAGACCCTGGAGGTTTAGCTTTGGACAGAAAAAAGCTTAGGGATGTGAAGCAAACGTTTAAACTCAGAAAGAAGGCGAGTGTTCAAAATCTTTTATTTCTGCTACCTTGGATAGAAACGTGTCAGGCAAATCGGGGATCACTCCTCTGCACCTTGCTTGTAAACAGGGTGCTAGACCTAAAGGTTCACGTCTTGGCATAAATAAACGTTTATCCTGCAAGCAGCTGATGTTCATAATATTGAGTAGAAGAGGGCTTAATGCATGAACCGAAGTATTTGGTTTATATTTATATAAATATATATTTATTTATATATATAATACATATATATTTAAGCTGGGCTTAAATTCTGTCCAGTCCTGCAGACGTGGATTCCTGAAATCGGGAAGGGAGGCAGCAAGAGGTTAAATCAAGCCCATGAGCTGTTATTTCATGAGATGCTGAGCTGCTCATACTGCAATATGGAACAGCCTGGGCTGAAGCCTGGCTTGGGAAGTACTGCTCTTAGAGGAGGAGGATTTAGTCGGAGAGGCTGTATTGGATGCCTTTCCCTCCCTCTTGCAGAGGGAGCCGCTTGCTCGGAGGATCCGCTGCAAACTGCTAAGCTGAGTCAAGGCAAGCCTCCCGCGCGTCTCTGCCTCCGGCCTCTTGCTCCAGATGCATCAGCTCAGCCTCGCACCCGGCGATGAAAGCCGTGGGTGGAGGGCTGAGCCGGGCGGTAGGAATCTCTTCAGGAGGAGGAACAAGGCTCTGCTAAAAATAGCCGGGGAAAATTCCTTTCCTCTTGCCTTAGAGGAAAATCCCGTCGGGAGGCTGGAGCCCGGCTTAGCTGGCAAGGCGGTCTGAAACGTGAAATCACGGGGCTGAACCTTGTTTTGGAAGTGGGTCTTGTGCAGCCGTTGCCTTTAGTCTTGAACTGCTGCGTTGTTTGGGGGTTGGTTGTTTTTTTTTTTTGACTGACTTGGGCGCCAGCTCACTGTTTTTAGGAAAATTGTTTCCTCATTACTTAGATTAATAACGTGTGTGTTTGAAGGAACGGCTTTGAAATCAAATACAGTGTTTCTGGCTGAAATACGAGTGTTTTATTTATTTCACTCTGATACCGCTGGTGAGTGTCAGCTCTGCATCAGCCTGCTGGGAGCTGGGGAGGAGTGAGAGGTCCCGGGGCCAGCGGGGACTCCTCGCTCCCGTCTCTAGTTCAGCCCAGCGGAGATGAAGCCAGGTCTTGTGGAGCCACATGAGGACCTGGAGGGGCTGTCCCACCAGAAGACTGCCGGGCACGGTGGCAGGATCACCTCCAGAGGCTTCCCTACAAGCTGGTCAAAACGATCTGAGAGGGATCCGTGTGCTGGCTGGGTCAGAGGAAAGCTGTCGGGGTTAGAAGGGGGATGGATGACTAACGTGGCACAAATGGAGCTGGAAAACCGCTCATGGGGTGAGGAGGGCCAGTGACCCCGACCAAAACCCCTCCTTCGCGCCCTAGTGAGCACAAAGCTATTTTTACCTGGTGCCGAAATGCAAGAGTTGCATGTTATCCGTCCTGCAGGCAAGGCTGCAGGAGGTCTGTAGCCTCCTTGTCGAAGGAATTGAGTTTTATCCCTCTTCTCCTGACCCCCAGCACATCGCGCTGTGGTCTCAGCTGTTCAGCTCCTCAGGGAGAGGCGGGGGACCGCTACAACTGCCCTTTCTGGTGGTCGGCTTGCAATAAGGTCTTGCACTGGAGAAGCCGTGTGAAGCTGAGATGCAACCCCACGCCAAGCCTGAGCATCGCTGGCTCTGCCAGTCCCAGGAACAGAGCTGTCTAAGAAGACTCTTCAGCAAGACGTAGGAAGAGCTGCAGGTCCCCAGGTGATCCTTTGCAACCTCCTCGATTAGATGTTCCCTGGGCTTCAGTATCTGGTTCAGGCATGGGTCCTCACCCATGAGGTTGAAGTCTGCAGCAGCGGTGGGGACTTCGCTGCCTGGATGACACTCCTAAGACGGAGCTTTCTCTGCTCGCTTTGGAAATCACCGGAGGTCCTTCCATGCGTCGTTTCTCACTCCACGTGCAAAGCTGTGGCTAAGCTCCTGACCGATGCAGGTGAATTTCAAAACACCGTTCTGGCCAGCCGGCTGCTGACGGGGGAGGCCGGGCTGGACGGGCTTCGAAGGTCCCTTTCTCCAACAACCTCATCCTGGCAGGAGTCGGCAGAGCTCTGCGCGGTGAGACGATGCCGAGGACGCTTTGCGGTGCCCGAGCACCGTGTTCGGGTGCAGGCGTTTCAGATCTGGCCTCCCAGTGCCGAGGGGGGAAGGGTCTGCGGCCGCGACCGTGGTTTTGCAGAGGGACAGGAGCTAGCAGAGGGTGGCATCCAGCCCTGCAATGCCTGCCCTCCTGCTCCCAGCCTTGGCAACGTGCCCGCAGCTTTGGTCTTGATTAATTTTCGACTCCATGCCTGGCATCGTTATCCAGAGCCCCCCCCTTTAAATCCTCGCTGTAGCGTTTCACTAAAGCTGATAAAAAGCTGAAGCCGTTCTTAGCTCTCGGCTTCAAAAAGGAATCCCTTGAATAATCGTTTGATTTAATGTTTTAACATCCAGATATCTTTGTGGGGAGGAGAGCAGCTGACCACACCGAAGCGGCTCTGCTGCAGCAACGTCGGCGTGCCAAGTTCAGTGTTGAACCCGGAGCTGCCCTGTCTGGACTTTCTCAAACCGAATGCCGACATACCCTCATCTCGCTGCGCCTCCCGTGCAAATAAGTCCCCCCGACGCCAGCTTACCACTTCATCGCATGCTTCCCGTTGACAAAAACTGGAGGAAAGTGGAATAAAAAGGCTTTGGGAAGATGTTGCCAGCTGGCGTGCTGCGGCGTTGGTGCTCTGAACCCAGCAGCGGGATGAGGAGGAAGCAGCCAGGGGCACGTAATGGGAACATGTGGGTGGTTTTCAGTCCGGATCCCGTATGGAGCTTCGAGGGGGTTCCCAAGCTGGCTCCGTGGCTCCTGCAGAGTTGCTGAGCTCTCCATGTGTTTTCCCTTGCAGTGGTGGGGTCTGAATGGTGCGTTTGGAGGTCCTGGGGTGGTGGGGACCATCCCGCTTGCTGAAAACTGTTTTCCTACCGAGCATGCCAGCACCAAATAGTGTTCCTTAATGAAGCCACCTCTGCAAAATGAAACGTGGAGAGGGTCCTGCTCCTTAGGCAGCACTGAAACACAGCCTAGCATCCCTGCTCAGAAACCCAGGGCCCTTGCTCAGGGCCGCGGCTGCCAGCAGTGGGCTGGGTGCCGCTGCTAGTCTAACAACTGGGAACCTGCTTAGCTTTGCTGCGTCGTTGCTGAGCTGCTTGTGGAACGTGGATTTTGGCTTCTGCTCAGATGTTTGGGTTGAAGAAGACAGGCGAGGGTGGCCTCCTGAGCGGCTCAGTCCTCTGCGTAGCAAGGGCAGGAGCAATCTCCTCCTTGGCCATCCCCCTGCAAGTTCAAATACGTGGGCGGCTTCTTTGGGGAAGAGCTTGAGTTACTGGCCACGTCAAAATAAGCCTAATTACAGGGACAGGATGATCTAGAAAAGGTCGTATCTACCTGAACGCCTGTAGCTGCTCCTGGTACTTGGTTGAGTCCTCTTGCCTTGTTCTGCTCCAGGACCGGAGAAGGTCTTGGTGGGCACCGAGGTGACTGTGAGCCAGCAACACGTCCTCATGGCAGGGATGGCCACCAGCCTCCTGGGCTGCCTGCGGGCAGGAGGTGATCCCCTGGAGCGCTGGGCTCCCAGTACAAGAGCTGGGGAGATGCTGGAGTGAGTTCTGCAAACGGTGAAGGGCCTGGAGCATCTCTCATATGAGGAAAGCCCGAGAGAGCTGGGACTGTTCAGCCTGGAGCGGAGAAGGCTCAGGGGGATTTTATTAATGTATATAAACCCCTCATAGGGGGAGTGAAGAAAAGAGGGAGGATCTGGGCTCTTCCCAGCGTCAGGACAAGAGGCAACGGGCACGAACTGAAACACAGGGACTTGTATTCAAGCATAATAAACTTTCTTTTGTGTGAGGATGGTCAAACACTGGACAGGCTGCCCCGGAGGCCACAGGTTCTCCATCCTTGGAGATGCCCAAAGCCTGACTGGATGCGGTCCTGACCCTCCGCTTCCGCCCCGGTGCTCTTGGCCAAGCCTCTCTGCCTGTAAATGCCTGATGCCGCCGTACAGACCCGGCTGTTAAGGATGGAGGGGTGGGGAAATCCGGCAGTTACGGGCTGTGAAAGGTCTGCAGCCTGTTCCCGAGGCAGCAGGGCATTTGCTGGGATTTAAAATGGTTTTTAAGCAGCCGCTGCTGTAATCCCATCGCTGCCGGGTCAGGAGTTGAGCTGGTGTTTTATTGCCTGAGCGACTTCGCGTTGCGCTAAAGGGCTGGAGAGAGCCCCTGAGTAATTCACCACCTGGATGGGGACCCGCCTCGGTCAGGCAGAGCAAAACAAGGCTGTTAGGGCTTCCTTCTGCCAACAGGCTGAGGAATAGGAAGCCATTTGGAAATAAACCTCCACTCGGCATCAGGATGTACCTGTGGCAGTTTGCAGCTTTGCGTTTGGAGCTTGTGTTTGTGTTGAGCGGGCGTGAAGGAACGGCGAATGCGAAGGTCAGCGTGAAACCAGGGTATTGTCTGCTTTCTGCCTGGGTTTCCCGGGGGCTGAGCCCTGAACCAGGCCCCCGGTCCCGCTCGTGTTGCAGCGCTTCTCTGTGGAGCAAAGAAATATAAATAATAAACCCTTCTTTTGGCAGGGCTGTGCACTTGCAGCTTTACTTTGAGGACACCGAGTACGTACTCATCGCGTGTCTGGATTCCCCAGGTCATAATTCACACGTGCTCTCGTCACCCTCGGCTCACGGAGCGTGGTGGCCGGTGCTGCGGAGCCTGGCCCGGGCTCAAGCTGTGCCCAGGCAAAGCCGAACCTGCAGAGCCCGTGTTTCCGTGGCATCGCCACGCTTGGAGGCTGGTTGGAGTTTATTTCTGAACAGCCAAGTCTTCCCTAAACATGCTGAACATGTTTTTTTCTTGCTTGGTTTCACATTTTATCATTACAGGCACCTCCCGTGACTTCTTTTCCTTCCACGCACGCCGCTGTGGTCCTTTTCTTCGCTTCCTCATTTCCTCCGCTGGCAGTAAGCTGACCCAGAGCCCCTTTGGGCTTGGTTAATTGTTTCACCCGCTGCCGTATCACGTGCTCCCTTTGTGCAGATACTTCCTCCGCTGAGCCCAGCCTTCGCATCGTCGGTACGCTCAAGGTTGGCTTTCTGATCCGCCCAGAAACGTAGCCTGGTCCTGGGGCGCTGCCGGCAGCTCTCTAGGAAAGCGCTCTGGCTTTACCCTAAGCGAGCGTGCCCTGCGTCCCTTTAGGAACAGGATAGCTGGATTTGGGGCACAGACTGTCCCCGGGGACACGCGGCATGCTGGCCAGCAGCGGCACTGGGTGGCCGTTTGGAGCTCGGTCTCCCTTAATCTCCACGCAGACGTGCCGGGCGAGAATTAGCCTTACAAATTTGCATTTGAGATAATCCCCTCGAGTGGATTAAGAAGCTGTTTCTGCTGCTAACGAGAGGGATGCTCTTTCTCCTTTGTATTCAGCTCAAAGGGTTGAATGTATTTAAAGGGGCTGTCCAAGACCTCATTGATTTTTGGACGGATACAAGCAGCTGGGCTCTGGGTGAAAGCAGCCCAAACTCCAGCGCCGGTGGCCAACAAGCTTCGTCCCCTGTGAAACGCGGCCGGCGTGACGTGGCATTGCTCGGCAGCAGGGAAGCGGGTCCACACCTTAATACGAGCCCTGTCCTCCCGCGTGCGCTCATGGTCCCAGAGATGTGTTTGCCAGGATCTTCTGTAGCTTCTGAAGCATGGGAGAAGGTTCTGGTCTGCTCCGTGGTCCAGCATTGGGTCGATTAAACCCAACCAGATTGGGTTTATTTCCTGGCTCTGCCACCAACCTCTGGCTGCCAGACGGCCTTCAGCAGCAAACCCCCTCCCAGAAATTTTCCAGAAAACCCCCCAATGCTCCAGCCGGAGTAATGGCAATCTAGATGAAGGATAAATCCTCCCTTTTCACGGAAATCTCTTTCTTGGGATTTCTGAAGCCAAGTGGGGGCTGGGGAGAGGGTGCGCTGCTGGCCGGGGGCTGCAGGGGGGCATGGGTTGGCTGAGCAAACCCCCATGAAATGGGTGCTGCTGATGATCCAGGGCACCCCGATTTTTTCCCAGCAGCAATGGGAAGGTGCACCTCGTCGGTCATCCTACCTCTAATGGGACTGGGGAGCGCTGTGCTTACGCTGCGAGAGCCCCGGTCTTGCCGCCTGAGGGTGGGGGCTGCTTATTTGGGGCACCAAATAAAGTGGTTTTTTTGCAGTCCCTGTGTTGTGAGATGCGGGGGGAGTGCAGAGAGCTGCAAGCGCTTTACTGGGGTATTGATGAGGTTGCAAACTCCTTTGATTTAACTCCTTGCATCCCCAGTCACCTCGAGAGCTTTTGAAGGGAGGAGAGCATGGAGCCTCCTGCTCGAACAGCATCGTGAAGGTTTGAAGATGGGTCAGGCTGTCTTCCCTGAGATTAATACCGGCTTAACAGCCTCCCCTGGCCCGTCTTGCACCCAGGGCTTTCCGCAGAGCAGGACAGCACCAGGTTCTGCTGCTGCGAGCGGTGCCAGCCCTTGCAGGGAGCTGCCTCTGCCATCTCAGCTTCACACCTCACCGGTGGCTGGTCTCCAGTGACTGCGAGGTGGGTAGTTGCAGGCAAGTCCTAACGTAGCCGGTGGGGTTGGAGAACCCCCCGTTAGGTGTTTTATAGACCTCAGAGAGGAGAAGTGGCGTGAGAGGGATAAATCACCCCAACACACATGCAAGCTCAGGATGGGGAGGGGTTCTCTGGACTGTGCCGTGTCTCCGTTTCTCTCTTGACAGCTCGTGGCTGTGTCCAGCCTAGGCTGGGGGGCTTAGCCCCAGGCTAAGTCTGGTCTCCCGGGCTGTTTCCTGAAGGTTTGTCCTATTTCCGTTGAATTTGCAGCCCCTGGAGCAGCAGCAGGTGGCTCGGCCGAGGTGACCTTTTCCACACGGGCTGCCGAATCTGAGGAAGGGCTGGCCATGGCCGGGAGCGTCCCTGGAGCCTGCTGGCAGCCGGGCCCTGGCACTCACCAGAGCCACGCACCCTGGCCCTGGTGGGTTTTCGGGGGGATGCTGGTGGGGCACGCTCCACCCCAGTTCCTCGCCAGCGTTCCTCGTTCAAATGTATGCGAACGTACATCGGGTGAGCTGGGTCTCCCAAAAAAATCCAACCAAAGCCTATCTGCCATTCATAGAGCCCCCTCCCCTGCCCGATGGCGTGCCTTTCCCTGTCAGTCTGGCCTGGCGGGTTAAACCCAGCTGTGAGATGCTCTCTCTCAATTAGTCGTCTTCAGTGCCTCGTTAAGTAGATGAAATGACTGTTTTCCTCCTGAATTTCGGAGCCATCAGCAGCAGGAGGCCCTGAGGAGTGAACCCGTTGGCTGTTCTCTGCCAGGAGCTGCAGCTCTCCGTGAAATGCCAAGTCCTGGCTGGCAACAAGGCGTTCACGTAACCCCTTCCCTGCCTCTTCTCCTGACTTCAAGACGTAAATGCTTTTGAGAAGCAAGCCATGTGGGAATGAGCTCCTGGCAGCTCTTGCCTGCGCTGTGCTGCCCGTCCCCAGCCGCTCCCCGGCGCGGGGATGGACCCATCCTTTCCAAACAAGCTGTGCTGTTTCGGCTGAGCCCCGCTCCCCATCCCAGTGGCTTTTATAGCGGGTGTCCAAGCTGTTCTGCCGCAGGAGATGTCTCCGGACCTGAGAGATCCGCAGGGAGGTGGGCTGGGAAATCACCTTCAGGGATTGCAATTGTGGGCAAGGAGCGGGGGAGAAAGAAAACAAATTTTTATTTTGTGGGTTTTAAGGAGAAATGGGATCCTTCCCCCCCCCCAAGACCTACTAACTAGGCAGCGTGCCGGAGGGCTTCGCTTGCATCCCAAGATGGGGAATCTACCCAGTGCAAGCGCCGGAGGGGCTGTGGGTGGCTGGCAGCCCGGCAGGCCTTCGGGTCCTTCTCCAGCCGACCCTCTTGCCTCTGCTCAATGGGCGGATTTCATCAGGGAAATAGCCGCCTTCACCTTTTGAATTTGATTCTCTGTCTGTGAAATTAGCAATTTGTTTTCATTAATCCTCTGAGCCTGACTCTTGGGCTCACGTCTGAGCCCAGCGAGGCTCTCTTGAACACTTTGCGCTTTCCCAAGGTGCCTCCTGGGAGGCCTTGGCTCAGACAGGGAGCTCTTAACCTCATTTCCAAGCTTGGCTTTTCTAATGTGAGCAAGAAACCGCAGGACTCAAAATATGGGCCCTAAAAAAGCTTTACAGCCCTTGGTCTCAATAGATGTTGTTGGACCTTGGAGGACAAAGTAGCTCTGAAACTCGGAGGAGAAACCAGGGTTAAAGACTCCCGTGGGCTGGGGATATTTCCATCCCGGGTGCAGCCGGGTGCGAGTCCAGGCTGCAGCAGCAAAGGCTGTTGGGGATTTTCCAGGGGTTTAGGGGTGCAGGAGGTGGGACCGCGTGGCTGGGAGCCGGGAATGGGATCCAGCTTTGCAAAATGGGCTTCTGCGCCTCGCCTTGCCTTGCGCCCGGCCCCGTTGCTGCCAAACCGTGCTGGTTCTTAACCAACAACTTTCATTTTGTCGCTGTTGCTGCGTGTAACAGAAGGAAACTGTGGTTATTGCACTTCCTGGCTGTGAGCCGGCAGGCGAATGAAAGCTCACGGGTTTGCCAGCCCTTCGGCACAGGCCACGAGCTTCGGAAGCCCCCGAGAGGAGGGTAGCAGCTTCTCTCCCCCCCCCGGGAGGTGCTTTCGGTGAGGCACCAAAGGCTTTGGGCCGGCACGGTTTGGTTCTGCTCTCTGTAGCTGGGTACTTCGATGGAGAACGAGGTAGGTGCTGGTTTTAGATCAGCTCCCAGAAATGCAGAAGCTGTTGTTCCATGTTGCGTCATGCCGGGTAACGCCTCCGCCTTGGATTTGGGCTCCCCAAATCCTCCTTCAAGGAGAACCTGTGGCTCTCCCGCAGGGCTCGGGTGCGCGGGATGGTGGGGAATTGCTCTGCAGCATCTTCCCAGCCCTATGGAGGCTGCCTGCATCCTCGAAGGAAAAGTGAGAGTTTCTTCTGGTTTGCCCCGTACGGATTGGGCCGGATCCGGCAGCCTCGGCAGAGAGAGCTGAACCGAGCCGGAGCCGTCAGACCCCGGCTGGTGGAGGGGGAAGCAGTGCACTGCACTACAGCCCTGACCCTCGTGGCAGATTTCTGCATCTCTCTGCTTTTGATTCCTAAAAGATGCTGGTGGACGAGATCCTTAGGCAGTGGCAGCCCGTGTTTGGGGTCGGACACCCTCGTAGTTGGGATGGCAGGGCCGGGGTTGAGCCCCACGCTCCGGTCTTGGCAAAAAGACCTGTTGCGTTCAGGATTTTCTTCTTTCTGGAGCCAGGAACGGTCCCAGCCCCTCGGCAGGAGCCAGCTGGGTTGCACAGCGCAGGGTGATGCTCCATTTCTGGAGCCCAGCTGAAAGGAGGGATGCTGCCCCTAAAACGTGCAGTGTTTGGCGGTGCTGGTCCTGCTGCTGTAAAGGCAGAGCTATTTCACGAGGCCAGCATCATGTAGCTGTGTTTTCTATCCCTTTTGTCCTATAAACTCGCTCTATTTTTATCTCCCTGGTCCAAGGGACGTTTTTCAGGGCCGGGCTGTCCCCGACGTCCTTGTGGTGCCTGGCTCACTCTGGGACTCGGTGAACACTATTCAACAAGGAGCTTTTCCATCCTGCTTTCCCATCCTAGTACAACGGTTTCAAATTCTTTCGGTCTGGCTTTGATCTCTCTTGTTCCTGGAGATCTTTCATGCTCGTCTGCATTGAGAAAAGCAACGAGAGAGGCTGAAGCTGCCTGCTGGGAGCGGGTCCCACGCATGCAGCTGAAACCGGCGCGTCAGCTGCTGTGCGGGGAGGGACACTGCTGGGAGTAGAATCATAGAATCGTGGAATCATAGAATAGTTTGGGTGGGAAGGGACCTCTAAAGGTCATCTGGTCCAACCCC
>NW_008824670.1:12919-13259 GCF_000699105.1 Pygoscelis adeliae | reverse complement strand
TTCCCCCTTGTCCTGGCACTACAGGCCCTGCTAAAAAGTTTGCTGCCATCTTTTTTATAAGCCCCCTTTAAGTACCGATAGGCTGCAATAAGGTCTCCCCAAAGCCTTCTCTTCTCCAGACTGAACAACCCCAACTCTCTCAGCCTTTCTCCATAGCAGAGGGGTTCCATCCCCCTGATCATTTTCGTGACCCTCCTCTGGACCCGCCCCAACAGGTCCGTGTCTTTCTTATGCTGAGGGCTCCAGAGCTGGACGCAGCACTGCAGGGGGGGTCTCACCAGAGCAGAGCAGAGGGGCGGAATCCCCTCCCTTGACCTGCTGGCCACGCTGCTTTGGATGC
>NW_008824670.1:10184-11953 GCF_000699105.1 Pygoscelis adeliae | reverse complement strand
ACTTGTGCACCTTCAGGTGCCTTAGATGGTCTCGAACCTGATGTTCTCCCACAGTGGGCGGCTCTTCATTCTCCCAGTCCCCGCCTTTGCCTTCTGCAGCTTGGGCGGTGAGGCTCGACCACTTGCCGGTGAAGACCGAGGCAAAAAAGTCATTGAGTAGGTGATGTGGTGGTGGCACTCCCCCACCAAATATAATGTCCTACGGCAAGGCTCAAGCGGTTTAGGTGAAGGGTTTGCAGCAGTTCTTGACGGTGGTTTCCAAGGCAAGGTCCTGCAGTGGACGGCAGCAAGAGATGGAGCTGAGTTTGCAGGGGGCTGCCGCTCTTTGAGGTTGTGAAGTACTCCACACTTTTCTGAGCAGGACCACTTGGTTTATATTTAATGAATTCGCCTTTCGAAGCATCTTTTTGGCCTCTGCACATCGTACAGTCCTTTTTCTTGCCCGTGAGAATCAGGAAAGCCAAAGGGTGGTTGCCCTGAGGGGTGGGAAGCAGAGAACATCACTGCCATGGGAGGGGGCAACCAGAGCCGAGCACGCTTGGGGCATCAGAGCTGCATGGCCGGGCAGCCAGCGAGGCCACCGAGGAGCTCTGCCTTTCCCCTCCGGACTGGCATTTAACACTGCTGTCAATCCCGAGCGTTGGATCTGCCCGCTTCAAAACATCCATTCGAGCTGGTAAACTTGGCATTGGAGAAGTCCGCGCGCGCTCCCGGTCATTTAGCTGTCGGGCGGGCTGGTGTGGAGCTTGGTGGGGATCTACCACAGGTCGTCTCTGCCGCGACGGCCCCTGGGCGTGCAGCGTTCCCGGGCTGTCCGCCCTGCGCTGCGGTAGGAGGACGGTGGCGATGCTCCCTCTATAGCTGGGAGCCCGTGTGTGCACGCTGCCGCCGGCTGGACTCCTGTTGGCTCCGGTGTTTTTCCAAACCCGGCACTCGATGGTTTGAGAACCACAAAGACCTGTTTTGCCCGGGGGAGGCCATCTCCTGGGGCGTGTACTCGCGTTTGTGGGTCTCCCCGGAGACCTCAGACAAGTTTGCAGCATCTCTGCCTTTTCCTTTTGCAGTCCTTCGTCGGGCTGCTCACTGCAAATGCTTGGGTGAAATAGAAAATTGCACCCAGGAGAGGAGGAAGCCTGCTGGTTTTGCGCGTGGCCATGGCGCTCTCACTCTTACAGCTCTTAATGTGAATATATATTTGTATTTGTTCTTAACTGAAAGGTTGGACATCGTGACTTTGGGGGAAAAAAATCATCCCGTTTTGGTCAAGGGCGCTTATCAGCACTTGTGTTCTTGCAACATGTTGCGGGAAAGGGGTTTTCAGTGGAAGATCACACACTCGTGGATTCATAGCTCTAAAACCAGCCTGTCTGCGGGGTGGTTGGGGCTGGTAAGACCAGGCTGTGAGTACAGATGTACGGGCTGGAGCAGCGCTGGGCTGCTGTGGGTGCTGCTGGTTTCCCCCCATTTCGGTACAGAAACTCCCTCTCTCGCCCTTAACCCCAATCATAGAATCATAGAATCATTAAGGTTGGAAAAGACCTTTAAGATCATCAAGTCCAGCCGTTGACCCAGCACTGCCAAGTCCACCACTAAACCATGTCCCTGAGCACCACGTCTACATGTCTTTTAAACACCTCCAGGGATGGTGACTCCACCACTTCCCTGGGCAGCCTGTTCCAATGTTTAACCACTCTTTCAGTAAAGACATTTTTCCTCACGTCCAATCTAAACCTCCCCTGGCACAACTTGAGGCCGTTTCCTCTCGTCCT
>NW_008824670.1:2300-9788 GCF_000699105.1 Pygoscelis adeliae | reverse complement strand
CTCTTCCCCCAGCCTGTAGCGCTGCATGGGGTTGTTGTGACCCAAGTGCAGGACCCGGCACTTGGCCTTGTTGAATCTCATACAGTTGTCCTGGGCCCATCGATCCAGCCTGTCCAGGTCCCTCTGCAGAGCCTTCCTACCCTCGAGCAGATCAACACTCCTGCCCAACTTGGTGTCATCTGCAAACTGACTGATGCTTCCCTTTCTCTCCGCAGCCTGGAATAGTGTCTCCTTTCAAACGAGTCTTCCTGAAGGGCGAAAAAGGTCGGGATAAAAAAGCCCAGGAGAAGGTTACGGAGAGACGGCCTCTGCATACGGTGGTGGTGTCCCTGCCCGACCGCGTTGAACCAGACGTGCTGCTGAATGACTACATCGAGAAAGAAGTGAAGGTAACATCTGCCTGGCTGGGGCTGGGGCCTGTATATAACTATATGAAGCATTAGGATAACTTAAAGGCATGAGAGATCTTCCATACGTAGGTGTGTTTAGCAGCTTCTAAATAGGGGCTTGGGGCACCAGCCCTTCGCTCTGTGTTGATGGTGTCTCTCTTGCAGTAGCTGGCGTGTTTGGGGGCGTGCTTAGCGTGTACGTGATGTGGTAACGGTTTGGTTCTTTTTTTCCAGTATTTAGGTCAGCTCACATCCATCCCAGGGTACCTGAATCCCTCCAGCCGCACGGAAATCCTGCATTTGATCGATAATGCAAAGGTGAGCGCTCAGCCCGTTGAATCACCGGCTCCGTGTAGTCTCTATCTAACATGCAGCATGGAAAAAAGAAAAAGGCTTGTGGAGCTTCCTTGGGGCTAGGTGCTGGTCTAACTCGTGTCTTCCATCCATGGGAGGGAAGCCCGTTACCAGCCCCGTTACCAAAGGGGAAACAGTTCAGCAAATCAATGGAAATGCATTTATTTTAGAGAGCACACCAGCTCCCGGGGCAGCTGACCCAGGAACACGATGCTGTCATCAGTCTCTCTGCCTACAACATCAAGCTGGTGTGGAGGGATGGAGAAGATCTCATCCTCAGGGTCCCCATCCATGACATCGCATCCGTTTCCTACATCCGAGATGACTCCTCTCACTTGGTCGTGCTGAAAACAGGTAGGTTGTGGCCAGCACGGGCAGGCTGTAGCCTTGTGTTTTGGGGTTGTTGTGTGTTTTGGGGTTGTGGGGCTGAGCCCCCCAGCAGCCAGTATTGCCCTCGTGTAGGACGGCAGCCAACCTGACCAGAAAGGGGACAAAGGCGATGTTGGGTGAGAACAGACCAAAACAATCGGTGTCCTTCACAGAATCATAGAATCCTACAACAATTTGGGTGGGAAGGGACCTCTAAAGGCCATCTAGTCCAACCCCCTGCCATGGGCAGGGACATCTTCATCTCGATCAGGTTGCTCAGAGCCCCGTCCAACCTGACCTGGAATGTTTCCAGGGATGGGGCAGCCACCACCTCTCTGGGCAACCTGTGCCAGTGTCTCACCACCCTCAGTGTAAAAAAACTTTCTTCCTTCTATTTAATCTCCTGCCTGGAGTTGTTTCGGTTCATCCTTTTCTAGGGGGGCTGGAGGAGGGACTGGGTTTACGCGTGTTCCCCTGAGGGTGCTGTGACTCGCGGAAGGGTGAGCACGCTGGGAAGGATGAAGGCTGTTGGAGCTGGGCTGGGTTGTGTCTGGAGGTGAACTGTGGGCTCACGTACAGCTTAGAAATTCCTCCCGTAGCCTGTCCTCCGGCAACTGCCAAAGCCCAAATGAGAGCTGTCATTTACTGACTCTTAGGAAAGTTTGGGATCTTAAAGTGTAGTAGTTTATTCTGCGTTGCCCATCCTGCTCCAGTCTGTGGGGTCCTCTGTGGATGTCAGCAAGGAGGAAAAGCAAGGAGAGCAGGTAGAAGCAGCTCCTCCAGCCTGGTCCCTACGCGTGTGGGACCTGCCCGGCTCTTCACAACCCTTGTGCAGGTTTGCTGGGAGGATTTCATTGCTAAATGCCCGTGTGGAATAACGTAGGTGACACCAACCACTTCCGACACACCTCACTTCTTGTAATACCCGGGGAGGGCCTCGAATCTGCCCCCAGCAGCTCTGCGTGTGTCAAACCTGCGTGGTTTGGGGCTGGAGCGTTTGGGGAACGCTGAGCTACTTAGAGGATGTAATGACAGACTCTTATCGGATTATAAATGCCATGACAGCAAAGGACAGTCTATAGAATAAATAAGTGACTTAGAAGGCTGTGATTCTGCTGATGGATTTCTGAGGCTGGCTAAGCCATGGAAATGGAGCCAACGATTTACAGAGTTGTCAGAAACCAGCTCTAAATTATACGCTTTTCAGTCAAAGACTTTCATAGAATCATAGAATCGTTTAGGTTGGAAAAGACCTTTAAGATCATCAAGTCCAACCGTTAACCCAGCACTGCCAAGTCCACCACTAAACCATGTCCCTGAGCACCACATCTACACGTCTTTTAAACACCTCCAGGGATGGGGACTCCACCACTTCCCTGGGCAGCCTGGTCCAGTGCTTGACAACCCTTTCACTGAAGAAATTTTTCCTCACATCCAATCTAAACCTCCCCTGGCCCAACTTGAGGCCGTTTCCTCTCGTCCTGTCGCTTGTTCCTTGGGAGAAGAGACCGACCCCCACCTCGCTACAACCTCCTGTCAGGTGGCTGTAGAGAGCGATGAGGTCTCCCCTCAGCCTCCTTTTCTCCAGGCTGAACAACCCCAGCTCCCTCAGCCGCTCCTCATCACACTTGTTCTCCAGACCCCTCACCAGCTTCGTTGCCCTTCTTTGGACTTCGGCCCTGTGCAGTGCTCCGGTGCAGTCCCCAGGCTCCCAAGAGCTCCCTCCTCCAGGGCGTTTTCTCCCGGCTGTGGGATCCTCTGCCCTCCTGCTTCAGGGGCTTTGCTGTCCCCAGAGGCAGCCTGCTCGGAGGGCAGCTTGCCGTGCTTGGACTCCTTGCTGTTTTCTCCTTGCCTCGACCTTTCCATCACGACTTCTCTCTTTTCTCAGCTCAGGACCCCGGGATCTCCCCAAGCCAGAGTCTCTGCGCCGAGAGCTCCAAAGCCCTTACTTCAGGCTCGCTGTCTGAGAGCGGGGTGGTTCCCGTCGAAGCTTGTTGTTTGGTGGTCCTGGCTACGGAGAACAAAGTAAGACTCAAAAACACTCGATTAAGACTCTGTCCCACGTTGGGGTTGCCTCCAGAGTCACTCACCGGTTGCGACGACGCTGGGACTGGGATTGTTGGGAGGTTTTCTGGCCCTTAGACCCGGGTGGCCACAGCCTCTCAGGTTGATGGTGGCCCCAGGGTGGCCTCATCTTGCTCTCGCCAAGTGTCCCCTCTGTTATGTGACCAGATGTTTATCTGGCCATAGGTTGCGTGACACGCATAGGCCCAGTTTTAAGACTGCAGGGTGTGGGTTGGGCTTTGCTGGCGCACAAGGTGCTACCTGGAAGAGGAAACCTGGTCCCTGCCTCAGCCCCGAGCCCTGGTTTGGACACGAGAGGGTATCAAAAGACGGTTTTCCCTTGGTGGTGGTGCCTGCTGCCCAGAGCTTTCTCCAGTAGCAGGAAATCTGTGAAGACAACTGAATCTCTCCCACAATAGGATTTTGTTAACCGGGGCATTTTCCTGATGCTGACCTGGAAATTTGTTTCATCCGGTGTCTGGATCCAGAGATTCTGATCTCGGTCTGTGTGCTCGTACTTCTACAGCAGGAACCCTTTGCCTTCAGGGTGGAGTTTTGCTCGCCTTCTTTTCAGCTCTAACACTCTCTGGGGTGCCTGCACCTATTTGGGATGTAGGTTATGTAGCCAAAATCCCAGGGACCTGAGCTGAGGAGTAGGACGGAGCGTCGGCACAAAATCTGGGTGCTGTTTCATAGCTGTGAGTTGACAACGGAGCACCCGATCTCCTATTGCCTGGGTCTGGCCGGTTGAAGAGGGCCGGGGTGCTTCTCCGGCAGTACGGGAGGGTGATGAGGGGTGATACATCTCAGGAGTTCGTCTCCTCTGGCACCGAGGAAAAGCCCAGGGGACAGCAGGAGGTAGCTAACGAGATTCGAGGTTCGTCACCTCCAGCCCTGGCGACCCTGTGGGTCGAGCAGTGTCCTGGATCTTGGACGAGCGGGTTCCCTCTCCTCGCTGGGAGGGCAGCACCCTTACAAATACAGCACACCGCTGCCCCACGTGGCGTGCCCACCGTAGGGAGCCGAAGAGAAGGGCCACCGTGGTATCTTCTGCCTTGCACCAGCCCTTCTCATCTCCCTCCCCAGGTGACTGCCGAGGAGCTGTGCTCACTTCTCAGCCAAGTCTTCCAGATTGTTTACACTGAGTCCACGATAGACTTCTTGGACAGAGCAATATTTGATGGAGCGTCCACGCCGACACGGCACATGTCCTTACACAGTGGTAAGTCCGTGCTCTCCCTGTTTGCCTCTTTCTTATGGGGCCGGTCTGAGGGTCATAGAATCGTAGAAAGGTTTGGGTTGGAAGAGACCTTAAAGATCATTGTGCTGGTTTTGACTGGGATAGAGTTAATTTTCTTCACAGTAGCTAGTGTGGGGCTGTTTTGGATTTGTGCTGGAAACAGTGTTGATAACCCAGGGATGTTTTAGTTCCAGCCTAGGTGGTCTCTCCCCATCTTCACCACCGTCTGTCACCTCTCCTCCTGCCACCCTCCGAGGTCAGAGCCAGCCTGGCCCAGCCTGGCGGCTTCCCTCCTGCAGGGCATTGAAAACAAAACACCTCCTCTGCTTTAATTGCCTGTGAGTTGGAAGGGCACGAGGGCTATCTCCTGCCTGCAGATGTTTCCCCAGCTGGGCCGTGGGACATCAGCCATCGTCCTTGTCCCCCGTACCCTTTGCCTCTCTATTCACGTTGGACGGAGGCGCTTAATAAAACAATCCCTTTGCGGTTCTGCATCTCTGCTGAGTCTGTATCCAGTCCTGACACAGCACCGCTCAGCACCACCTCGGCCCCGGCCCCGCTGCCTCTCACCTTCCGGAAAGCCGAGTCAGAAATCGATGTGCGTGTAGGTCATGGATCGGGAAAAGCACCGAATTTCTGCCTCTTAAACTCCGTCTCTCGAATGTTTTCCTTGCAGATGACTCTTCTACGAAAGTGGATGTTAAGGAATCTTACGAAACGGAAGCAAGCACTTTGTAAGTGAAACGTGGTACACTGAGCTTGCTCGGCGCTCGGGCTTATTAGTGCAGCCTCGCTGCCAGGTTTAAAGCCCCCGGAGCAGAAACCGCTGCGGTCTGCACATTGAAAAGCTTCTGCTCAGCCTGGCTGAAACATTGGACGGTGTTTTTACTGTCCGCGTGCGGTGCCGTGGTCCCTGCCTCCGCAGCATCCGTGGCCGTATTGTTCTGCCGCCGCGGGTTTCCAGAGACGATCACGTACACAATGTATGTGCAGTCCCCCTGCGTCAGCAAAGCGGGGGTGTGACGCTTGCCGGGCCGCTTTGCTTTGGTGAAGTCCAGCTGGAATTGGGAGACATGTTTTCCCCAAACCCCTTTATTTTGGAAACTTTTTCCCGCCTGAATCGGTGACCGCTGAAAAAGTCGATCGTGTTTGTGGGCTGAAAACCTGACGCGCGAACCGGTTGTTTAAAATTGACTGATGCTATTTGAAAATTTCGCATTTAATGCCAAAATAAAGTGGTTTGAGACTTTTCCCCCCCCTGTTCCAAAATGAGAAAGCAGTTGGAGGGGGGGGTCTGTGCTCATGTAGGGATTCATTTTCAGCAGGTCACCAGACCAGTGTAGCTCAAGTCCTCCGTGCTGTGCGGGAGCCTTCAGACCCCCTCAGGAGCGGAAGGCTGCGAGCTTTACTGCAGGGAGAGCGCGTCTCCACGTGCCTCTCCACCCTTCCAGGCTCCCCCGTGCTGCAACGTGCCAGCAGCGGCGATGCAGAAGGTGCCCGAGGAGCTCTGGAGAACTCACGATCTGTTTGCATTTCAGTTCCTTTCCAGAAACCTTGGATGCAGGTGACAACTCCCCCTCTTCCTTCTCCACACAACAGTCTCCGCACATTAAGACAGTCAGCGAGAGCGAGCTGAGCACCACGGCGACAGAGCTGCTCCAGGACTATATGATGACGGTAGGGTGCCCCAGGGTCCCAGAGAAGGCTTGGAGGGGTTTTCTTCCCTTTAGGGTGCTCGAGTGCTCGTGGGATTTGGGTTCATTGCCTTGGCGTGTAGAACGTGAGCCCCTGCTGCTGTGGGAACATCCCGTCCTCCTCCTTTTCGTACAAATTGTGCTTGGAGGCTTCACGGGACCTGAACGTGGGCTCACATCCCTCTCCTGCAGGAGCGTCCCCACCCCCTTGCTCCCCCCTCGCCGCGTAAAGGCATCTCACGCCATCCACGGCACTCCAGGTCCGTCCCTTCAGGAGTCACGGTCCCCGTGTACGCCCACAGCTTGCCCCCATTTGAAAGCTGCCACCTCAGTCGTGGGTTGCACCAGCCTGCCCCGCTTTTCTGTCGGGATGAGCTGGTTCGTTACTGCAGCTCCTGTCAAACAGCAATAAATCTGGTAAACGCCGTTCCCATCATCTTCCTCCTAAAAAATGAGTGATGTTTGCGGTGCGCTTCTCTTCCGCAGCTCCGAACAAAACTCTCTTCCCAAGAGATCCAGCAGTTCGCAATGCTCCTGCACGAGTATCGCAACGGGGCTTCGATCCACGAATTCTGCATCAACTTGAAGCAGCTCTACGGGGACAGTAGAAAGTTCCTGCTCTTAGGTGAGTGTCCACTGCCAGGGATTCATCGTGGATGACCGACCGGAGGGTGAGAGCCGGCGTCGCTCTGCTCCCGAGCCCTCGCGACGTGCCTTGTACCGATCTCTGATGCACGGGCCTTCCACGTGGGCAGCCTGATGGGATGCGAGGGGGTAAAGGGGCGGGCGTGGACGGCACAAAGATGCCTTGGGGTGTCACCAAGCAAGGAGCAACATCTCAATCCGCCTCTCCTTTGGAGACACCTCTTTCCTGAGGGCAGCTGGGTCCATCTGGATCAGGCCCCCATCTCAGAGGCTTGAGTCATCCCTCGAGATGCTCACCTCTCCCTCCTGACTGCCTGGGTACCTCCTCCAGACCAGGCACCAGGCTCTTCCGTGCCTGCCGGTAAGTAAGAAGGCTCTGGTCCTTGGTCTGGGCCCTTCTGCTGTCGGCTGTGCCGTTCCTCCGGGCGTATCGAACCTGCATTCCCTGGAGAGGACTTTACAGTCCTGGAGAGAAGTTGCGCACCCTGGCAGGTGACAGGACCCTTTCGTTCCCCTTCGTTGAAAGGGGGCTGAGCGCCTCAGGGGCTCTTCAAGACCCTCCTGCTCGAACTCCTTGATTTGATTTTGGCTTTAATAATCTGAAAGAGCATCGGTAACGAGAGCCTGGGGGAGGGGGTTGGGGCAGGAGCACGCGGGCCTGACCTGGTGTCTCTGCTCTGGCCCCGGGGCAGGCAGGGTCTCGGCTGAGCGCTGAGCTGACCCACTCCACGCG
>NW_008824670.1:1455-2204 GCF_000699105.1 Pygoscelis adeliae | reverse complement strand
GCACAGGGACCGAAAGGGAGATGCCTCTTGTCACTGAAAGGCTGTGTTTTCGCCCTGTTTTAAAAGCAGGTCTACTGAAAGCACCGGGGGTTGTTCACTGGAGTCGGCGTGCCGCAGGGAGAGGGGCAGCTCTCGGCAAGCGCTCCCGGCAGCCGGCTTCTCTTTCCTTTGTCCTGGGGATCTAGCAGCGCAGCCGGGCGCCTCCGCCAGCACAAAGGCATTTTCTTTCAGCAGCGTGCACGCAACCAACTTGCCTTTAACGTCACCGGCACCAAAGCCGGTGCAACGGCAAGGTCGCCGTGCTGGGAGGCTGACTTTACGTTGGCTGCATGTCACCGAAAAGCAGATCCGACTTGCTTTTCCCAGCCTGGGCGCTCGTACGGGTGCCACACGCTCCTGGGACAGAGCTGGGCTGAGCGCTGGCCGCTCCCCACGGGTTTGACCGGCGTGGGCGGTGTGAGATAGAGAGGTGAGGAGCGGCAAACCTTCTGCCCCGGCTCAGGCTACACTGGAAAGCTCCTGTAAAGGTTTTGCTTTCAGTTTTTAGAATCATTTAGGTTGGAAAAGACCTTTACGATCATCGAGTCCAACTGTTTTTGAGGGCCCGGAGTTTTCTTCCAAGCGGTTTGGGTAGTGACTGTAGCCCTAGAGCTGGGACTGGCTATGGGAAGCAGGGAGGGGGTAGCTCATTTTTGGCCGGTAAGGACATGCACCATGGGGGGGGGGGGGGGGGGGGGGAGGGGAGATGA
>NW_008824670.1:501-1101 GCF_000699105.1 Pygoscelis adeliae | reverse complement strand
ACCCCAGTGGTCGTGTCCCCCCCCCCGAAACGCGCTCCTCTGCCAAGCCGTGCGCTCTTTTGGGGAGCCGGGGCACAGCGTTGCAGCCGGCCTCAGCAGCTGGGCTCTGCTGGAAGGCTCAGAAGCCCCGGGGAACTTCAGGCAGCTGATCAAATCCACGTGGAAATCTGTCCCGGGTGTCTCTCCCCTGCGCGCCCGTGCCGTACGAAACACGGGATGATGCTGACGGTTTCCCCCTTGTGTTTTCTTCCCCGATGCAGGTCTTCGCCCCTTCATCCCCGAGAAGGACAGCCAACACTTCGAGAACTTCCTCGAGACCATCGGGGTGAAGGACGGCCGGGGCATCATCACAGACAGTTTCGGGAGGTACAGGCGGACTCTGAGCACCACCTCCAACTCCACCACCAACGGCAACGGCGCTGCCGGCAGCTCGGATGACCAGTCCGTCCCTTCGGAGGAGGACGAGTGGGACCGAATGATCTCGCACATCAGCAACGACATCGAAGCCCTGGGGTGCAGCATGGACCGCGATTCCTCCTGAGAGTGAGCGGGGGGGGGAGGGCGGCCCCCAGCAGCTCCCCGCGCCGGGGGGGGGGGTCG
>NW_008824670.1:0-236 GCF_000699105.1 Pygoscelis adeliae | reverse complement strand
GAGGCCGGGGAGACAAGTCGGCTACAACCCTCTGCCTGGTTTACAGTTTTGCACATGGTATCCCTATTGTAACTGCTCTCTCCCTCCTCCTCCTCCTCCTCCTCCCTCCCCCGTTTTTGAATGAAGTTTACCACAATGTGAATTATTTAAACCTATTGTCGATGTTGTCGAAACATTTCCAGGCCCACAGGAGATGCTGCCGATGCTGCGGTGGTGGCGGATGCCGGCCGTGCCGT
>NW_008824669.1:1908467-1916292 GCF_000699105.1 Pygoscelis adeliae | reverse complement strand
GATTCTATGATTCTATGATTCTACTGCTGATCCAGAAGGACCCATCACGGTGATAGCTGTGCTGAATGTATGGAGACCATGGGTACAATCCTAGTGTAAATCTGTCACTTCCAGTCAGCAGATGTCATGTAAAGTAATTATCCTGAGCACTGAGTGGCTGTGGGAAGTGACTGGTGTCATGGAAACAATAAATCCTAGCCGATTGACTCTGAAGAGTTTTAGGACTCATGACTTGGAAATATAAGCTGGGTAGATGAGGAGGGAGGAAGCTCCTTTTGGCTGCTAAGGACATCTGTTCCTCTCCTGCAGAGGGGGAAAAACAAAAAAGAATCTGAATCCTGTCTGAGAGATTGAATTGTTCTTTACAATAGGGAGCTGCTTTCGTGATGACACAGAGGCAGGTGTTTTTCTGCAATAGAAATGAATTTAGCTTGGGAGCAAGCCCAGAGCTCCTGCACCATCAGATATTTATCACAAAGCAGATTTCACACTTGGTTCTGGAAAAGGGTGAGCTTTACTGAACCAACCGGTGGTGGATGAGATTCTGATGTGCTAAAAAAGAGCTTCAAAGAAACGTAATTCATAGCCTCCAAAATGAAGAGAGAATCAGCTGAGAACACAAAAGGAGCAGGGAATTTGTATAACCTGCCAATATAAGGCTCTTAAGATTTTTATTGACTTGTAACTGATTGAGATCCAAAGACTGTTCATGCTTAAGCCACCTAGACGTTTCCATTTCCTTCACTGAGACCAGGATCTGGACTATAGCAGTGAAAAGCAGCCTAAAATGAGAGCTTATCCCATGAAAACATTCCCATTCATGATATCGTACTATATCAGACCAATTGTGACACCCAGAAGTGAGACACCCATATTGGAAAAGAGACTGAATTCAGTCACTGGTTATATCAGGGTTGTTACATGCCTGACAAAGAACAAAATTATTCTCCACCAAGTGCTGCGGTGGCTATTGCATTAAGGAAGTCGTGTCCTAGCAGACACGACTATGTGCAATTTGTGTATACGACCTGTCTGATTATGTCCTAGTTACAAATATTGCAGGCCAGGATGTATCTGGGGGTGAAGCAGAGGTCAAAAGTCACTATATGCAGGACTGTATTTCTGCTTTTCTTTGTAGTGAGACTAATCAAGGTCTATGCTACTTTACTCTCACAGTATTTCTGCCTCTTTTTTTTTAAACGATGATTATACAAGCAAAGATTGCCTTGCTTGCGTATTAGGCATCATGGCTCAAAGATCAGCTAATAAGTACATGGGTTTCATCAGATATAGCACAGAACACAATGCACAGTAAATGTACAGGAATATAAAGTTAATCATATGCAGCTATTAGGAAGGTAGTAATCATCAGTCTCCGAATGCTGGATAGTTAGCATGACAAACATGCTTTACAAATTAATGCTTAACTTACCTACAAGCCCCCCCATACCTTCCCCCCTCAACATCCGGCAGCGTTACAAGCTTCTTCTGATTTGACCTTTCCTCCTCAGCTAGTCTGTATGGTGCTGGTTTAACGCTGAAGGAATCAGTATCAGCTTTAGATGGAGGATGGGCATCACACAGTGAGTAGTGTTTGGCCCTATGACTTGAGTGGGAGAAGAGGGCTGTGTCATGCGTGCGTACATATGCAAGTCACGTTTTATTAAATGCACGACTGTATGCTGTATTTGTTAAAAGTTATTTTCCAGCGGCTTTATCTTTGAAGTGCCCTTGTTCCTGTTAAAAAGCCTTACATTCGGTGATTAAACCTTCCAAAGGGAGAGTAGGAGAAGTACTGGAGGAAGGGAGGAGAAGTGACGATCAAACGAATGAACGGCATTCGTCTGATGTCAGTACGAACACACATATAAGTAACCATGCTCTGCTGAGGATTGTCATTTATCCAGATGAGGTTTCTTTCCTGACAAAACTCCCCTCCATGGCTCAGTTTCCCGCTGGAATGGGCCGTCGCCACACAGCACTGAATAAATCTCTGGTTCATCCTCTCTCGGAAGTCAAATGCATTAGTGTGATTTAAAACAGGACTTACTATGAGCAAAAACAAACATGGTGAAATATGGGCAAACCCACCATGAGTTTTGTTTTGGTTTGAGGGTGGTGTTGTTTGGCTTTTCTTTAAGAAACAGCATATGCAGTTCTGGACTATTCTCATGAAGCCTTAATCAGCCACAGTTTTACACTGAGGAAGGATTTGTATTTCAGTAGTGGGTAAGCATATTTGTTCTTCTGAATGTATATGGAAGACACAGGCAAACAGGGTTAGCCACCTGCCTTACTAATCAAACTTTTCTGATTTTTGTATAATAATACTTCCATAAATATTTTTTATTTGTTTTTTTTTATAGCTCCAGAATCACAGAGTTGGTTCATTATTTTGCAGTGAACACATTATTTCAGTAATAGGGGAAACAGTGGTCCAACACTATATTTGATAAACATTTTCTCATCTGACCAGCTTAGAGACATAAAATGAATGTCTATGATGGATGGGTCTTGCATATATACTCATGGATGCACCTTTACATGCTGCAACAACGGAGGAGAAGTGACAATCAGGTGATGAACAAAGTTTATCAGATATAAATTCAAACACACGTATAAGCCACCTTGCTTTCTTCAGTAGTGGTATTTCACTCAACGGGACCTAGGTGTCACATGGCATTGTGTGCACAGATGCAGAGGCAGGCTGATGCATTGTCCAGGGTTTGGAGACCCATCTTCCATATCATAGTTTTCTCATGTGACTGCAGAAAAGTGTCTAAATTGCAGTAAACCTCAATGCCTGTCTGGGAAAAGGAGATGAAAGCAGTTTCCTGCTGTACAGAGCCATGGTGAGGTCGGACACACAGCGATGCCCAGCGAATGCAGCGTGGGAGCAGTGGCAGTGCTTGAAGCGGATGGGAGAAGAGCCAGACGTGAACTTCACTCGCTGAGGATGTACGGAGTATTAGTCACCCTCCCTTTCCCCAGCTCTGCCTCTGCTGTGGTTTCCTCGGACACCCCAGGCTCCTGCATAGTTTCAAGCAGCTGCAAAAGTTTTCCAGCCCCAGTGTCAGGGGGGGGGTTGTGCCCTCCCCCTGTGTCTTGTGGTGAGGGACAGGCACTGCACAGTTATGGGGGGAGTCTTTGTACCATCTGGCCCATAAGAGTTAGCATCGGAGCTTTACAAAATACCATTATTTGTAAATAAAATTACATTCATCAAAACAGCTGTTTGGGCCCCTGGATGCTTAGGAGTACAACCAAAACTACTGAAATGGCCTCCAAAAGCATTATCCGGCCCCCTTAGGACAAACGTCGTTGTTGTTTTCCACTAAGTCTTCTGCCAGTCCTGGGGAGAGGAGGCCAAGCTAGCATGACTGTTACTCCATTCTGCCCACAGCATTTCCTAGAGGAATGGGCTGTTGAGGGAAAACAAAAATGATGGAGAAAGCAAGTCAAAGCTTTCCTTGAAAGTGTTGTGACCAAGACATTTGAAATACAGTGAGTTTTGTTGTTGTTGTTTTAATGCTACCACTTGCTTGCTGTGTTGCTTCCAATGTTTGCACTGACCAAGGAGAGAAGAAACAAGAGGGAAGCTGGAGTGGGAGAGGGAGCTGGAGTATTTACCACCCAACCAATTTTTTATTTCCTCTCTTAATGATTGTATGTTTATTGCGCTGCCTGAGGCTCAGTACAAAGTCTTTTGGACTGGCGATGAATTAATCAAATTAAATGCTGTGACCCCTTTGCTTTTTGGGAGTGTTACAAGCCTCCCAGCACCCTGCCTAATTTCTGCCTCTTACTTTGCTCTCTGTCCAACAGTCAAGCGGTTCTTCCTTCACAACTTGGCGGCTCCCAGCTATTTATCTTCGCTCTCTCTGGCCAATGCCAGAATGTCTTATTTGAAGTTTTTATTTAGACCACTGCTGGTTTATGGAGTTGTGCAGATTCCACGTTGGGTGTGCAGCAGCTTCACGTCAGAGACAATTGGCTTCTGCTGGGCTCTTGGCTTTAAAAGGCAATAAAGAATCACTGCTGTATTCTCGTCTCGGCCCGGCATAAATCAAGCGTCTCCCCATTGAAATCAGTAAGGTTGACTTCTGGAGTGAAGTTTCTGTCGAGGCAAAAAGAGGTTGTGGGGCTGGGAAGTCTCATCCGTGGCTTCGGCAGGGGTGCACCGGAGTCCTTGCATCTGTGCCCTACCTGCCAGGTGCCAAAAACAGTCTTGGTTCAGCATTTGTAGTGATTTTCTTAGCTTGGAGGAAGAGGGTGTGTTAAGATTTTGACAGTGCGCAGTCTGGATACTTATTAAGAAGAGCTATAGCTCTGGACTATACACAATATAATTTCTTGCTGGAAGGCACTGATAATCTAGGTACAAGGTGAGAGATCTGCTCAGATGCACAGAGGAAGTAAAACGAAGCAATGGCTGTATCTTCACTATTAACCTGCTGGTCACTGTGACTCAGAGCTGGGCATAGGAAGAGCTGAGCTTAAGATATCTGCTGGTGAGTGGGATCGTAAAGCACTCAGGGTAACCTGTGTCCCATCCAACCCAACTGCAAAAGTGAGAGTTGGGGTCTGTGACCTCCAGAGCATGATCTGAGGCAGCTTCTTCATTCCCGCTGCCTACCAAGAGTTTTATATTCATGTATCACAGCAAAAGAAAGCTGAAAGAGCATTATCCCAGCTGCCTTAGTCTGCCTGATTACAATAATGATGCTGAACAACAAAAGGAGTAAGAATGCCCTGTTTTAAGGTTTCACCAAGAAGGAAGTCAGAATAATTCGCCTATAGATCAAGGGCTGAGGGGAGGGGTGGGAAAGGAAAGCTTTGACTGCCCATGGAGGAGTTTTTACACAACCTCAAAGACTTGAAAAGACCCAAGGACTCATAATAGGGATCGTTAGTGATTTGTCATTGAAAACATGCAGCTGGGCATGGATACCCATAGACTTTTGCAGCAGCACTGAGTCTGACCCAGCTTTCACATGGGACAGTGCTGATTTCAGGAGGCTTTGGGAGTATGTGCAATGCAGAGTTAACTGTCAAGCAAGGGCAGAACTAGATGGCTCAGAGGGATTGCTAATGAGCTATCAAGCCGTGGGTCACTGGTTGAAATTTAATCTGCGAGAACAGTGACAGAAAATCAAATAAAAGTGCTGACGTCAGAGTGATGCTGGAGCAGCAGCAAAAGCATTGCCGGTGCCTTATGCAGCACACACAGGCAGCTTAAATCAACCGGGAGAAAACCGTGAGGAACTTTTCTGGTTGATCCCAACTGCAAGATATAGCTCAGCCAATTTGTATTATACCTATCAGTAACTGACTTATCTTGGTGCGGTCATTTGTGAAAGATATCAGCATATCTCATCACAGAATCTGACCCAAACCCAGTGTTATATAGCACTAGAAACAGAGTTGTGGAGACATATAGGTAGAGTTTGCTTAGCAATGTCACGGAATGTGAATCAGCAACGTACCGCAAAGTGCAGCAGCTTGCAGTTCTGGTGATGGAGGGTTTTGCCATTAGGTCCCACATCAAGGCCAGCAGTGATGGCTTTCCCATTCCCAGGCTGCTTGGCACTCTCCCTGACACGACTTGATGGTTTCACCATAGTTTTCTCAGGGCTGGGGAGGGCCCACATTACTAAGGCTATAAACCCAGCTCTTATGCTTTTCACAGTTACCAGAGGGAATATTGGTGACAAAAGGGATAAGGGCACCAGATGCCCTCAGCAATGATAACAGTACTGCGTATGGGGGTCAGCGTGTTGGGGCAGGCAGGCTTGTGCTGATGCTTCTCACCCCACCGACATGTTTTTTGTCCTTTTCACTGAATTTTAGGAGCAACTCAGTGGTCCTTCCTCCTCCCAAGCAGCTAGCTGAGGATACAGAGTCTCTCCAGATGGCACAGAGCTGCCGTTTCAACTCTGTGTCTTTGACCTTCCTCGCCTCCAGTGTAGGCAGGGAAGGGAGCAATAGTCAGCATTGTTTTCTGTGCCAGCTATGATTAGTTGGCATAAAGAGCACTTAAGTAAGTTGAGACAGCCTTTGAGTTGTTCGGTTTGCTTAAAAAAGAAAAGAAAAAATTCCTGGACTACTCCAGGTTCTCTTTGCTGCCTGAAGTCTAGTCTACACCAGTAAAACCTTGGGCTTATCCCAGAACTGGGACGTGGTCAGTTGCAGAATATTTGTCATTCTGATATTTATTTATTTTCTATTTAAAAAAAAAAATACTGTGGGAGAGCAACAAGTTAAAAAAATAGTTAAACTCCCGATTCATGCAGATTTCCTGTTTTGCTGCTTAACAAAACCTCAAAACCACTTTGAACAAGTTTCCCACCTCAGCTGAGGGTGGAGTTGTGTACGCCCCACACGTGGCCTCCAGAAGTGCACCCAGGGACAATAGCACATCTCCTTTGGCACGGTGGGGCCAAATTTACTGCTAGCAGGGTGGTCAATACGTGCTCCTGTGCCTGACTGCTCAAAAGAGCTTCTGACTCAGCCAAGTACATTGGAAAACTTTGACTATTCTATTTCCAATAGAACAGACTGAATGGTAGAGATGTGGCAGAACAGAAGCCGGAGGCCTTTGATAAAGGGATGCCTCTCCGAGATCCTAGGCAGATATTGGCTGTTGTTGGTATGCTGGGCAATCTGTCGTAATTTCATTGATTTGATCTGGTGAGACAACATCTCGGTAAATAAGAAGAGCAGAAAAATCTATTGCACTGAAATTAATGGTTGTTGCCTGATCTCCTCTTAAATGAATTCATTGCAATCTGAAGCAATGCACGCATTTTGCAAACCCAGCATTCTTTGGCTCCTACAGTGCATCATGACGTTACTTTAGGCAGTAAGGAAGATCTTATTTGTGATATAGTGTGCTGTGGTACACAGTAAAGCAGCCTGGGAACTCTGGATGGAGCTATGGCATTTGGGTGTGTAATTCTAAGGAACAATAAGCAGTGCTTAACATTTCCTCCCACACTAGAAGCGTACCCATTAAAAGTTTAGCCAAGTCAGCTGTGCAGGTTCTTGCATAAAAGGACAAACTGCTAAAGCTCTAATAGGAGCCACTCTTTTGTTAAAGAGTGGGTAGAGCAGGATGCATTAACCCACATTCTCCTTCCCTACTACTAATTGGGAGAGAGTCTTGCTGAGATCAAAGAAACCCCTAGCAGGTAAAAATGATAATAAATCAGGCTCAATCCCAGGTTCAGGACTCCTGAGTCTTTTTCTCGGCTCTGTTTCTGAGATGCTACATAGTTTGAAGTCAGTGAATGTGATTTAGACCATCCATGAGTCAACTTAAGTCCCCGTGAAGATGAACTGGATGTGTCTAAGTCCCAGGGAATGGCTCAGTCTGTCTCATCTGAAGAAGAACCTACATCCCAGAGAAACTGAGTGTGTATATAAATCTGGACAGTGTGTTTTGGACTTAAGAGTAACTTAAGCACGTAAGCATATGGTTTCACATGCGTTCAGTGATCGACAGCTCCTGGCAATCCATCGTGACTACAAGTGGGTGAGGAGCTGCTAATATCTCCCGAAGTGTTGAAAAGGGCCCACTTCATTAAGTCAAGGCCTGACCAAACCCACCAGTTTTAGGTGACGTTGAGGTAGCATGGAACACTTCAGCAAGAAAAATTGGGGCAAAAGTCTATGCCTCTGGCCTTCGTGTTACAGGTTGGCATCTGTTCACACAGCTGAGAGTTGGGAGCATCCGGAGCGGGCAGGCCGATCCATGCTGCACAGCGCTTGATCCTGATCTCTACTGGGCAACATCTCCCTGTAGCCCTGGGGTACAATTATAAAT
>NW_008824669.1:1907932-1908437 GCF_000699105.1 Pygoscelis adeliae | reverse complement strand
ACAGATGCCAAAATAGGGGCTTTTCTGCAGCCATCTGCTTCCTGTGTGCTCTGGGAAGTGACAGGAGGGATACTGGGGTTTGGGGACTTCAAAGTAGCATTGTAATATTGCACCAGGTAAAGAGCCAAAGTTGTGTGGTGCATGTCCACACTGTGCCTGGAGCAGAGCCTGGAGCACACTGTCATCTTGGCCATGGCCAGCTTTCCTCTTGGATGGAACAAATGGCTCCCTAATGGCCAGCTAACAAGTGCAGAGTGTGGAGGACCTGCATACCAGGATACAGGAGAGGGACAAGTCAGTCTGGCAGGGTGGAAACGCCCAGGCATTCCTAAGTGCCAGCTAAGCCTGGGGCATGAGGGAACGCCTGTTCCCTGGCCTAACTTGATTCATGCCTGATTCATATCTGATAGAGCTCTAAAATAGAAGGTTTACAAGCAAAAGACCTCCCCTTCCACTGGGCTGATACTCTCTAGCTTCTGCATGTTACAGTTGTGGTTGTTGAGTG
>NW_008824669.1:1904354-1907879 GCF_000699105.1 Pygoscelis adeliae | reverse complement strand
CAATTCTTCCACTCCAGCCTTACCTGTAGCCTGGTATAGTTCAGACAAGTGGAAATGCTGCGGTCAGACCCCCTCGGGCTGGACAGCCTAGATCTCTAGTTTTCGATTTTCTGGATAAGTGCTCAAACCAATATTTTGTGCTTCCTCCTCCCACTTATCCCACAACACAGGTGCTTGCCCTTCAGAGGGGAATTTGCATTTTGATTCCCACGTAAGCAGGATTGCACACTGTTGAGCCTTGAATTAAGCACTTACCCAGCCACACTCCTGAGAATAATATTTCCTAGTGCCTACGCCTGAGTGGCTGCGTGCAACCACACTAAATCATCCCTTGAAGGACCCACAGCTCACCGTTCAGTTGATGGAGAAACGTGAACATTGCTTGGGTGCTACTTCAGAGGCATCTATCTCTGCGTTGCTTGTATAGTTTTCATAGGCATCTGCCTTAAGTGATCTGAATCATTCTGCTGGAGCCAAGCACCTATTTTTTTTAGATGTTGCAACAAATAAATTGAATGCCTAAAGCAGGCAGTCTCAATCTAGCCTTCAGGGTCTCCACGTTTACTGACTGATATAATGATATAATAGCCCTTGCCCAACTCAAAGAGCTGTTGCAAGATTTTAATTCATTAATACTGGCAAGGCTTTGAAATGTTGGAAATGAAATGAGGTCTATAAATGAAGTGTATTATTATGACCTGATGGCACTTTCTACTTCACTTTCACACCATACCTGAGCACAGAGCAGGGCAGCTGCATCCCCTGATTCATCATGAATCACGAAGAAGCCTACTGAAAATGTGGATAGTATTGATATATTTACACTGGTTAAAATGTTCCAGGGAAAAGACATTACTTCTCACTCCAGTAACGCTGGCCAAAGTGCTGGCAGCTCCCCCTCTTTTTTTTTCCTGTTTCTCAGTATTACCCCATCTATATTGGAGTCCTCAGTCACCCAGTGCTCAGGGTTTAAGCAAGATGTGCCAGAAGGTAGCTGGAGATGTGAGACACCTACTAGGATCTGCAGAAGACCTAATTACTCCCCAGTGACAGTGTTGGCTAGCGCAGGTTCTCATCCTGAGCACTATAGTCCCCCAGCTAGCTTTTGGTCTTCCATTTCTCTAGTATGATTGATGTTAATTATAGCCATGCAGTTTCAATGGTGAACAAGACACCCAAGAGAAGTTGGTATCCCCGAAGTCCTTCTTGTGCTTAGTATCAGATTAGCACACAAAACTCCTTGGACTAAGTCCCTTGGTAGGTCACACCGTTTCATCAAATTACAAAACAGCTCATCAGGTTCCTAGTCAGGTTTAATTTTCTCTATATGTAAATTCTTAATGAAGAATGCTATAAACTTTATCACTAAGCACTTTGACTCCGCTGCTATGTGAAGCACAGGCAAACGTTGCAACGTAAAGACAGGAAAGAGCAGGAGCATCTGCCACTAAACTGTATAACTCCAGGTGATGCCACCGAACACCCACGGGATGTTGCCATTCAGCTAGCCACCAGGAAGAGGTGGCCCCAGGAGGAGGTGACTGGATGGGCCATGCAGATGGCTGGTACAGTCCTATCAGCAGGTCTCCTGCACCAGGGGCAGCTCTATTCATGTGCATAACTTGTTACTGGCAGCTTCTGCTGCTCCTGACAGTGTGCAGGAAGGGTCCTGGCATTGCTGCTTGGCCCTCGTGCACTGTCCTGATAGCGTTCAGTCCACTAAATTGGACTGAATGAATGATCCTGTTGTATTGACTCTTGCCACAGAAGAACATTCATTTTTCCAACCCGTTACTGAAACTAGAAAGCATCATCCCTTCTGTTATTATCATCCTTACATCTTATGCTCTCATCAAAGACAGGGTTTACATTTGCCACCAGGGATAATTCCTAATTCAGGAGATAAAATATGCCTTGAAGGCCAGGTAAAATTTTACCGATATAAACTGTCTGGTGGTCAATGGAGCCTCATGTAAACTGGCCACTTTGAGTCAAGTTCAGACGGAAATGAATACCACAGGAGTGGGTCTCTCAACACAAGTTGACAAGCCGTATCTTGTGCTCTTTTTACATATGCCATTAGGTATTAAATATTCTACCTAATTTATATGTGGTGATTTTCAGCAGTAAATCTCAGACTGGTTTTACAAGAGAGGTCAGTATCTTTACCCTCATTTCACAGCTGGATAAACCAAGGTGCAGGGAGGTCTAATGCCAGAAGGTCGGTGTCAGAGCGAGAAACAGCTAATTGCAACAGACTTAAATGCATCATTGTGCATGAGTGTCAGTAATTCTTATTGCAGCATCAACCGCAAAGTTATGCAGAGATACCAAAGACAGAAATAGAGTAGTACTGACCTCTTCTCTACAGATGGGGATGTGCTCTCCAGAGATTTTTTCCCCCAGAACTGATAAATGACTTAAAGAAGAGCAGGTGCCATTTCTCCACCTGGGTGACTATGCTCAGAGGCAATAGAAGTCATTTTTAGGATATTGTTTCCCTCCTATTTACATCAAGCCAGTAGCAGTGCTTATTTTAACACAATTGCCAAGCAACTTTATTTTTAGATCTTGTCAATGTAGTATCATTTTGTAATTCTTGCCTTGTTTAAAACGAGTAAAGACATTTCAATGGGAACATGAAATTCACTGGAAGAATTATTGCTGCCTCACAAATATATATTGATAGCCTAAGAAAACAGTGATCTTCTCTTTCCTATAACGAGAAATGCTCCAAATCTATAGAGCATCCCTAATATTTACTTTAGAAGACCAAATCACAAGTTGGGTTACCTTTCAGTAAGAACTTTATAGATTTTCCAGCTCTTAAGGGGTTCCCTAGGGAGTCTTATTTCATCCAAATGACATTGTTCTCTTGATGACCATCACACTCCTATAGGAAAATTTGCCAGTGAAGCTTAATCTTGGTTTAAAAAGTCCTAGAAAATAATACAAAATTGAAGGGGGGAGGGGGGGGAGAAGAAAAGAAAGGGAGGAGGAAGATGCAGTTTGTGAAATTCACACAAATAAGAAAAATCCAGTTGCTGTGAAGACTGATCAGCCACATGTATTTCTATAAGCATGTGTCAACTTGATGTACTACACTTCTGTGTTTTATTCAATTACCACATTTCAGAAGAACGTAATAATTGCCATACTGCATCTACTGTATCCGGTATCCCATCCAAAGAATGTGGAAGAGAAGGCATGTAGAAGAAGAAAATGGCACAATGTGTCTGTGGAAGGCATCTCTTCCTCTTTCTCCTGATTAACAGATTGGCTTTTGTCCTTGTGAATCACTTTTTATATCCCTTCTTTTTCTGTCCCAGCATACTAGTAAATACTCTTACCATCTACACTTTGGAAACTCATGGGGTCTTTTTGTCTTCATAATACTTTTGATAAATCCTGCCACAGGAAGGAAAAGTTGAAATGTGACCAGTCTATTAGGAACAAAAACATTAAAGATGAGAGCCCTCATGGAAACCAGCTCCAGAGTAATAGCAATGATTCATAAAATATGAT
>NW_008824669.1:1878344-1904332 GCF_000699105.1 Pygoscelis adeliae | reverse complement strand
CTCATAAGGATGCATCCTGATTTATACTAGGTAGGACCTGGAGAAAGATACCTTTACACTGCCTGAATGCCTTCTGCCCTGGGTGTGGCCAAAGGAGATGAAGTTTACAAAGGAAATTCATTTATCCATTAATGGGCAGCTACCTCTAAGGAGGAGAGTGACAGTTTTGTAGTGGTATGCTGAAATTTTTTAATGTCCCACATTTTAGGGCCTGGAAGACTGTGAGTAGCATTACAACAGGTACTTGGAATTGCCCTAAATGTGGTTTATTGTTTCCCAAATTTCTCTTGTTCTAACTAGGATTATATAAGATACTTTAAAGGCAAGTTTAAAGAAATAGATTTTCCAGATTGACTGCCAAGAAACCGAGAAGAACCGTCTAACAATGTGCAACCTATGAGTGTCTTTTTTCAGCAATAAGTGATATTTTTCAAGCTGTAGAATGACATTGTTTCATCCCTTGGGTTTTCATGCTTTTTTTTTTTTTTTTTTTTTTTTTGGCAGGGCTCTTTTATTGCACAATGTTGATATATTTATTTTGACTTTTAATTTGCAGCCTTATAATAGGCCTTTGGTGGCTAGGAGAAGTCATGACAATGAAAAAGATTCCTCTCCCAGAAACAAAATTCCATTTTTGACCATAACATCTGACCAAATTTTGAATAATTTCTTGAGGCTCTATCATGAACATATTTGTGGATCACCTACTAAAGACATCCATTAAGGGGGTTTTGATAGTTTAGGAAGCCTGAAGAAATCATGTTGGACAATAATGTGATAGCAATATTGTCACAATAACTATAAAGGACCAAATCTTCATCTTCTTACATTTCATCACTTAACATTTATGTAGATCAAGACCCCATTCCCTTAGCTATGCTACGAAGGATACCATCAGGTATGAATGAGTGGATTAATAGCTCACCATTTACCCCACTTGATTTTCATTTGTCAGTTGATTTTGTCAGTGGGGTTACACTACTCGCTTTCAGTGTGCATTTATTCTCCAAAACACTACTTAGTTTCCTCTGAACTAGCAAATCTGTTGAGTTTAAAAGGAGAAGAAACCAGGGGATGTCTACATGTAACAGCACCATTTTTCATGAGAATTTTTTGATGTCACAAAAACAATGTGTATCCACAGAGCTTTACAAAACCTAATAAATGACCAGTTGACACTGTGCCTCTAATTGTCCTCAACTGGAAGCAAAAATGCTGTCTGCGAGCCAAAGCTGATTAACGTTACTGGTTGATGAATTTTCTTTTTAAAAAAAAGGAGCCAAGGGGGAGCCACAACAGCTCTGAACTTTCACAAGGACTGCCTCTGCTTTAGGGGAATTTTGATTTTTCCTGCTGTTTTGTTTGTTTAAAAAAAATGGTGATGTCTAATCTTCAGGAACGTACCTCATCATCCAACCCACAAACTGTTGGCAAAATAATAAACCTACACAGAATGTACTGTTAGATTCTTTTTTTTTTTTTTTTTTACTTCTTCCTTTCAGAGGTATAAATCACAGCTTTTTGCTTTTGCAAATTAAAGTATAGACTTTGCACTGGATAGTTGGCACCGTTTCTTCTGGCCAAATGTTCCATGCTGCTTCCAAAGAATCTGTGGACACTGAGTTGGCTATAGTTTGTCTTTGAACTCGTTTGCAAAACCTCAGTCTTTATAGGCCTCCAAGAAAAAATATACATAGTTTATTTATTAAGTTGCAGCTTAACTCTTTTGTGTGCAGAATTGCTGATGGTAATTCTATTTGGGTTTTTCAGGTTTTTTATTTGTCTGGCTGAGTTCTTGCTGTTTACTTCTAGTTTACATGAATGGCATCATCCTGCCATATAGGTCCAAAAAACCCATACATTTCTAATTATCTTACACGGACTGAAAAGGATCCTGAATAGAAAATAGTTCGTTTGCTAGTTGGTTGCAAAAGTAAGTTTCAAATAAACCGTACTCAACTATTATTGAGTAAATATACTTCCCATTATATTTCCAGAAGTCATCTCAACTACGTTTGCCTTTATGTCTTTGTGACAAAGCAGACAAACAGTGCTACCGCTGCAGCTTTTGCTGCTAAGTTGTCTATAATGTATTTCTAAATGGTATGGAAATAGGAATGCACCATGGTCTCTCTCCTTGAAGCACTTGCTGGTTTTGTCTGTCAAATATAGTTTAAAGTTTTGATCGGCTGAATGTTCAGCAAGGAATAAATGAAAGTTATTGGTGTGTAAAACATTGCAGGTCTTGTGTTAATCTTGGACTTTTCCCTCTAACATCCTTGTACTGCTTTCTTCTGCAATGCTTCCTTTCTACTGATGTGATGCCATCTTTGGTACTCTAACAAAGGGCTATATAAATGTTTGGAACCCAGAACAGATGTTTTTGGGCAGCTTTCATTCAGTTTGCCAAGTTCAGGCATAAAACAAGATCCTGACCGCTTGTGGTTATTGTAGATTGGATGATTTTTTCAAAGGAAGAGTAAGCGTGCTGAATCCAATGACTTCCTGTCTTCTGGCATCCTACCACATGTCTTCTTTACTATACCATAATGTTTCTCAAGTTTGCTTTTGTTTCACTCTCATAATTGGCTTTGTATATCCACTGACTGATCTGATTTTCCTATCAAGACAGGGCTGTTCACTCCAGATTTTCACTAGTGTAACTGAGAGGAAAATTTGGTCCGTATGTTCTGTAATAAGATATATCATCACTGTCAATATTTTTCTTCTTCCCATCACTCCCCTGCCATATGGCAACTTCACAGGAAAGAACTGAACTGCATATGTTCTAAGTAGGACTTCTTCATTCCCTGCAAAATCGAGGTTGGTTTTAATACCATTCAGATTTAAAAATGGAGGAAGTCCTTAATCCTTTAGCGTGGGATTTTCATCTAACTTTAGCCACCCAAAAGTTAGGCAACCAGTAGAAACTAGTCATCTGGGCTCCTCCTATAGTCACTGGAGGGAGGAAGCAACTTTGAGAGGGTGATTCATCTCATCCTAAGATAAGAGTTGGGGGAAATGTTGTTGTTGTGAACATGAGTGCAAATCTCCTCGATACTCACTGGTCTTAATGGCATTGAATTGATGAATTGAGCAACAGACCCGAAGACAACATCTGTGCTGGTGGATTGAATGGGGACAGGAGACAATTTTTCTGAGCTGCTGTTAGCCTGTTCCCTGGCACATTTTAAGCTCTCTCCAAATAACACCTGAGCATGACTCAATGGGCATCGTGAGCCAGGGACGGTTTTCAGTTGGCAAGACACAGATAAGACTACCTCGTTTTGGGTAGGAAATTTAGCCCTAGCAATACAAGCCATGCCATCCGCTTGCATTCAGGGTCGGAAAATGGATGCTGGCTCATTTTATTTACTGGTATAGATACAGTCAAAGATGTGTAAGCAGTGGAGAAAGCAGTATAAGAGAACGAAAGATGAACTTGAGTTTTTCATTCGCATTGTCTGAAACTGGGACTTGGGTGCAAGTAATAACCCAAGAGACGACAGCTACTGTTAGGGACTTTTCTTATTAGGCAAATTTTAAAGACACTCCTTCCCTGTACTGGTGCTAGAGAGTGACTGACGGGGACTATGGAAAACAATATTTATAAAAAGACTTCCAGGACCCGCTGTACCTAAATGACTTTCTAAAACCTATCACACTACAGAACCCCCTTGAAGTCATCATTAGGAAACTGAGCTCCAGAGGGTTTGTACCCAGGAAAATGCCCGGTATCACACAAGTGTTTCTGCAAAGTTTCTGAGCTCTGCCTGCCGGATTTTAAGACTCAGAACAACTCTGCCTTAAAAACACTCGCTGTTCACCACAGGGTACCCAGATCCAGCAACAAGCAGCACAAAGTGTTTCAGCTACTTTCAACCACCGTTATGAGGCCCAGGGACCATGGGATAAATTCAGATGAATAACCCTATTTCTAAGTTGTTTCCAGGGAGTGTGTGGGTGTTGCAGACATTTAACTGCCAGGCTATTCATTTTTCTGCACTAATAGTTTCCATACTAGCTGACTGACCAGTCTCCCTGATGTGTCGCGTCAATTTTCTTATTAAATACGAAAATAATGAATGTTAGGAATGAGCCTAGAAAGCTCCTCATCTCCCAGATTGGGTCTTGGTGCCAAGTGTCTGGCTGGCATCGTCTCCAATATTCTGCAAACAACATCTGCATGAGCATGTCAGTTGTGTAACTCATAAAGTTAACGTAAGTGACTGCCGTGATTTGCTGAGCAGCACTGATTAGAGCTGTTTTGCCAGAGGGAGGCTTTGCAGCATGTGGGAGAGACAGCCATGCCGTGCCTTTCTCGGGAAAAGGAAGGGGTACCATGGGCAGGAGTGCATCATTTGCAGGAATGGCTTGGGAGAGATTTCCCTCTCGCCCTCAGGATTCCTCTGGTCCCGGATGCGATTAATGATGCATCTCTGCTGAAATGATCACTGCTGTGATGAGCTCGGAAACTGAGTGCTTTGGAGGCACCGACCCAGTAGCTGCCTCGGAGGGTGACCTGGAGAAGGACAGTGTCAGAAAGATGGGGGAGTTTGGGAGGATGCATACAAAACCCCAACCCCTGACTGACAGCACACCTTGCTGCTGCTCTGCACAGCCTCTGACAAGTCCAGTAACATCTCTACTCATGAAAGAAATGTCCAGCATGCTTCTCCTCCACCCCACGAAACTCGACATGATGCTGCACAGGAAGGCAGTGCAGGCAGCAGGCTGGAGCTCTGTGACTCAAGTGCCATTTGCTTGCCGGGAACATCGTGTCACTGCCTAGGAGAAAAAACTTGGATGTTAGAGCTGAAAAGAGAGTTACATTTTACTTTCTTCCCTTTAAGACAAGTGTATTTTATATATGCTAGCAACCATTTTAGCAGAGGCTACACCTACTTTTCCTGTCCTTTGCACCAGTTTATTGCCGTTGATTTCAACTGATTATTGTAAAGCAGCTGTGATGCTGCTTTACATGATATGATAGTTCATTTTGGTAAAAAGGCTGAAATTTGGCATTTCTCATGCCAACACTTTCTTAAGTTCATTTTTTCAAAAGCATATAAAATTATTGTCAGAAACAGGGCGTGCCAGTAAACTGCTTCTAGACAGGTACGAGGAACATCCTTGTTTGCTGTTTATGTTAACCTTGGGCTAAGATTGGCTCTTGTTCAATATCTGAAACTTTCCAAAGAAAACAGATGGCAACGTGTAAATAACTAAACCACACACGTGAAAATGACACTGAAATATAATGTGCCGGGTCAAAACTTAGTTGGGTTAAGTCAGGCATTTAGAGTAATCCTTCTTTACCCCACTTAAATGTCACATAGGTAAGTCATGACAGCTCACTCGCTGCCAGGGAAAGCTTGCATTATCCTCAAGAATGAATTCAGGACCTCAGGAAGCTACCAAGTCAAATGAAAAACAGAGACAACAGGCAATGGCTTAGCAGCTTAAGCCATATGCCTCAGATCAGTCTAGCCATAATTTCAAATGCCAGCAGGATCATTACCAAGCTAATGCAGATCTATTGAGTACTTGGCCATTTACTGCAGGCAGAACAAGTCCTTTGAGTTAAATCCTAAGAAATTAGATCCTTTGGGGTTTTAATGGCTATTAAAAATCACAGGATATTTTCATAAGGGGAGGAGTTTATTAATCTTATGCCCTTAACCAAATTAGCCCTTTCCTCCTACAAATACACTTTCAGGTCCTTATTGCAAAAGGAAGATGGGAGAGGAAGAGAGACCGAAACTCCCCAGTGATGTGCTTTATCTTGCAAGAGCTGTATTACTGCTATTACTGCAACTCAAAGACACAGTGAGTTTTTTGCAATGAAAGCCCCAGGATGTTGTTCCTGGAGTTTCTGTACCAGTGGCTGGGCTACAACCCCGGGCGCCTACTCTGCATTTCTGACTAAGCACTGGTCACGTCTCACAGATTCGATTCGCTGTGCGTCCCAGGCACCTGGTAACCCGCTCCAGTGAATGGTGTCTGCCGTGGGAAGGCTGTGCTGACCTGGCCTCCAGTGCTTGTGGCTGCCTTGCAAAATCAGCCCACTGGTTTATGAGTGCAGTGAGCAGAGTGCTGCAGAGATACAGGGAAGGTTTGTGAGGGCAAACACTTGCATGCATATGCTGTGGTTTTTATTATCATCATTAGTCCACAATAACAAGAGCTGGTCAGGGATGAAAACCCTCTGTAATCTAATTATAAAACAAAAGATAGAGGGTAAAGGTGGATGCAAGAGCAATGAGACTGTATTGGTCAGTTTGATAGGAAGGACACTGATGTGACTGAAAGGGTTTGTAGGTAGTACAGAAAAGGAGAGTTGGAAGGTAAACAGTGAGATAACTCTGCAGGTGATTAGAGGAAACTGCATCGAAGTGTTAAGAAATGCCATGGGAGATAGTGCAGAAGTGTTTAATTTGGGAAATATATGGAAGGCCAATGGAAAATGCTGCGATAGATTCATCACAGACAGCAGCCACCATTTACATAGAGAATGAGGGATGTTATCCTGCTGATGGAATGCGGAAGGGTCTCCAATGTGAAGAGAAGGGCTGGGATTCAGCTCCAGACTCCTAAAATGCAGGCAAAGGGATACAAGAGCAATTTGGGAGGAACACAAAGGAAAGCCGAGTTGCTAATGAAGGTATGACTGTGATTACCACAGTGCAGATGCTTCATTTCTTCAAGATTATAGATCAAGACTTGGTGCCTGCTAGCATGTATTCACACACAAATCACTTGGCTTGATAAAAAGATATCCAGTGAAATGCGATCCTTATCCTTAAAATCTGAGCATCTCTGTATTATGATTTATTGCTGTTCTGTATTTCCATCTGTCGTGGGTAGACCTTCAGCATTTCCAACACCAGTGACTCAGTGCTGCTGTTGCTGGGAAGTGGGCACTGGTCCAGCCTGGAGTTCTTCAACATCTTTCTATGAAACACTGGCAAGATTCAGAGATACTAAGTGGCTTTCCCAAACCTGCATTATATCTAACAACAGGAGTCAGATCTCCTAATTCACTATTCTTTAGCTATCAGCTGATAACATTCTCGTGGCTGTGTTTTAATGATCCGTTACTGTGAAACTGGATGATGTTGGAAAATTGTCAGAATACTTGAAAACAGACAGTGAAGTTTTATTTAGTGCCTCATATAAGTTTTAATTCATTTTCTATTTTAGCTTTTTATTGAGACACTTCACCCCAGTATGGAAAAAGTGCAAGTTGCCTTTTCCCTTTCAGCTTACACTTTTGGTGAGAAACACAACGCTTGAATTCTTAGTTTGGAATAACTGCCTGAACAAATAATAAAACAGAACAGACTTATCTGTAAGATAAAGAGCTTGGAGCATTTTGGGAAGAATGTTTGAAAGATCAAAACATTACAGGTTTCTCACCATTGCTGGGAATTGAAAAATAAACAGAATTAGCTTGAGATCTGGCTGAAAGAAAACAACTTCTAAGACAAAAAAAATCCTCCTAAATACATTATTCTCTTTCCAGTGTTATATTAAGCCAAAAATTCTGCTGGTGCTGAACAAGTAATTTATACCAGTGCAAATCCAAAGGGTTTCAACAAAGATGAAGGAGGGCTTTTATGTTTAAAGTACCATTACCATTAAAATGTTTCAGAGCATTTTCCATTTTTAATTACTTCAACAACATGCAGAGCGACAAAGGATAAGCTTGAACTATCTTGCACAGGTTATGAAATGTCAAAGCCTGATAACTGATATAATATATGGTGCCTACATGGCTCAAAAGCCTAAGGAAGCAATCCTCTATTCCAGAGATTTCAGTCCAAATCCCATCCAGCTTGATACTCGGTGAAAATTGCAATGTAATGGATTTTCAGCCTGAAACGAGTTGGTTTGCAGTTAAGATCCTCTTGGAGATATGACCAAAGATTTGAATCAACATGATAGTTGCCTGTCCTTACGGAGGCAGACTAGATGACTGGTTAAGATTAGATATATAACTTTTAGATGGCTGGAATACTAGATAAATCCCACCCTCCCTTACCTCTTTTCTCATCTTCTGCACTGAGCCCCATCCATCTTTGTGACAGCACTATTGGAGGTACCCAACAGAAATGCTTTATAAGCTCAGTTGGCAGAGAAGTGCAGGGGGACCTTCCACTGTTACTAAAACATTATTCTCCAGGCCAAAGATGTTGAATCATCTTTTAGAGTTTGATCTTCTTCTCATTCAGCCACCATCCTAGCAATGTATTCCCACTGACTTTCATGTTGACTTTCACTTGCCTGGGTTGCCCAAACACTGGGTTTGGGCTTCCAATAAGATGACTCCCAAGGGTTATTTCTGCCTGAAGGCAGGAAGAGTTTTCAGGACTAGGTTTAATCATGATAATGTGGGATGAGAGCTTAGGATCATGCTTTTTAGTTGGACATTCACATTAACTGCACCTGCTTTGTAGCACGCCTTCAGCAAACTAGTACTTTTTGGACAGATATGAAGGCAAACACTGTGTCTCCAAGGAAATGGCAGACTGGCTAGGTGGCATATGAATGAGGAAAACACATTGTGTTGTAGCAGAAACTAGACAGTTAAAGAGCAAAGTATTGCATTAGTCTCATGCTCTGGCATGTCTTAGCCAGCAAATTAGCTGGTATTTTGTGATTCCGTTACTCAGCAGCTTAGACTTTTGCTGTTTGTGGAGGATATGGGTGGGAAACTAAGCTTTAAATAATGAGGGGCTATAAATGGAGACCCTTTAGCGCACCGATATGACCTGTCATGATGTTCCCCCATGGGAGATTTTGTTGCTGGAGTGGGAGGAGAAAACACTTCTGTTGGAGGATCAGACCCGTCTGCCCTTGATCCAGCATGCTTATACAGCTGGACTTGCATGATCTCTGCAGCCTCCCAAGTGAATTGCAGCCTTATACTCACTTTAGAGCCATCTATTACTCCCCACTGTGTATGTACCTACCTAAAAATCCATAACCGGTCTTGCATCGAATCAATGCTCACAGTCAACTTGTATCTAAACAAATTGAATAAAGCTAAGAGCTCTGAAGATCCTCTTATTTATCCCATGACAAGCAGAGAGACTCCCAGTTCTTCTGCTCCTGACACCTTTGTCAATAAAATCTGCAGATTGCACAATATAAAGTTGTTTTATAATTCATCTCCTTGACAATAGCAGAACCTTTGAATAGGAATGCTTTATGTGGTTATCACAAGAACAGTGCTCAAGCGGAGGCTGCATCAGCAAAGTGCAAAAATAAAATTTTGTTCCTCTTGAAGAGTCACATTTCAAGCAATTTTTTGATGTAATGAAAAAAAATCAGATTTGATTTTAAAGAAGAATTTCTATTTGGCTGGCAATTAGATCATAAGTAAGAATCATAGGACTTATTAGATCATATATTCCATTCTCTTTCCACTGCAGGATCATTTTTCAGACCTGAGGTCTAATTTCATTGTTTCAAAAGGACAAAACATCAGACTTACAGAAAGTAATGTAACTACTGCAGTATTCACCCTTTGAAGAAGGTTTTTAGGCATTACCCCCAAAACTAACTGCTGTCAAAATAAATTGCAGGTGGAAATGATGGCAACTAGATATCTATTTCATTGGTTTGAAGGTGATATCAGCTCATCTACCTGCCCTAATTTTTATTCACAGCTATTTATGACCACATAGAAAGAGATGTTTTAAAAGTCATGCCCCAAATCTTTAATATATATGTCATTTATTCTAAATTTACAGTTACAACTAGAGCTGTTTCAGTCTGCTATGTGCTAGGTTTTAAAATAAAAGGTGGAATTTTCAAAGCCAAGCAGATCACTTAGGCATGAAGTTTCATTCATTTCAGTGGAAAGTTATATATCAAAATCTTGGTCCTAGGATTTTCAGGTGGTTGGTTTACATGTATAAGCCGTGATTTAAAATAATTTAATCTCAAAGAAGGAACCCAAAGTTGAATTTTAAACCCATCCTTAGTATTTTATTCATTTGTCTCTGAAAAGAATTCAATTGATTGTTTTGTTTCAAATTTGAACTTTAAATCTTACCTTTAATATAATCAAAATGAAATTGACTGTGAATGAACTGTTTTCAAGACAATTCTAGAACAAGGTAATTGGACAGAGACCTCCATCTCCAGTTTATTACTTGGCTAAAGGTCCAGGAAAATGACAAAATGCCTGGGAATGAAGGCAACTGACACTGATATAGTGGCATAATAGTTTGCACCTCAGTAATGTTCAGCCAAGGACACTCTGAGTTTTTACCAACAATAAACTAACAAGAGAAGAATCATAGAATCATAGAATCACAGAATGGTTTGGGTTGGAAGGGACCTCTAAAGGCCATCTAGCCCACCCCCCCTGCCATAAGCAGGGACATCTTCAACTAGATCAGGTCGCTCAGAGCCCCGTCCAACCTGACCTGGAATGTTTCCAGGGATGGGGCATCCATCACCTCTCTGCGCAACCTGTGCCAGTGTTTCACCACTCTCAGCATAAAACATTTCTTCCTTATATCTAGTCTAAATCTACCCCCTTTAGTTTAAAGCCATTCCCCCTTGTCCTGTTGCAACAGGCCCTGATAAAAAGTTTGCCCCCATCTTTTTTATAAACCCCCTTGAAGTACTGAAAGGCTGCAGTAAGGTCTCCCTGCACCCTTCTCTTCTCTAGGCTGAACAACCCCAACTCTCTCAGACTTTCTTCATAGGAGAGGTGTTCCAGCCCTCTGATCATTTTTGTGACCCTCCTCTGGACCCGCTCCAACAGGTCCGTGTCTTTCTTATGCTGAGGGCTCCAGAGCTGGACGCAGTGCTCCAGGTGGGGTCTCAGCAGAGCAGAGTAGAGGGGCAGAATCCTCTCCCTCAACCTGCTGGCCATGCTGCTTTGGATGCAGCCCATCAGTAATGTTTCTTCATTTTACAGATGTATAAAGAAGGCTTAGAAGTGTCAAGTGGCTTGACAATTTCTTATGACTAGTTGGAAAAGATGGAAAAATTATCTATTAGCTTCCAATTTCTCTGTTTTTTTTTAATGCTCGATAGCTGTGTTTGTGGAGGAGCTGAGATTTGTAGATTATTTGGAGCCTGCCAGTGCAGGAAAGTGTGTGCACATGGTATAAAATATGCAACAGAGTCACTGCGTACTAGTGGGTTTTGTATTTTGGTGGGACCAGTCTGTGCTTCAAATGTGTCATTATCCTTCATAAGGAAGTTTCTCTCTACTCTTGAATCAGCTCACATTGTTAATGTGCTCATCAGCCAGCTCAGAAGGATATACAGACAGCTGCGAGGAATCTAATTAACATTTGACTACAAAAGAAGAAATTACAATCCACTGTACTATTTAATCTGTCAGTGAAGGTCTGGATTAGAAATGGGTTCTGTATTTCTCTGCAGCTTTTCCTCTGTTTTAATATAATAGAATCATAGTCATTAGAGGTGGAGAAAACCTATTAATTTATCATGTCCATCTAGCATCGCTGCTACTTTTACCCTTTAGATGACCCTAAGAAAACCTCTTCCTCTATGTTTGTCTCCATCAAACACCTGCAGATTGTTATCTTCTCTACTTTTAGTCATCATTTACTTGGGCTTAAGTAATTCATGTAGTGTTTCCTTGCAAATCGAAACTTCCATCACTCTTTCTATGTTCTTTTCTCCTTAAACACCTTACAGTGTTCCAGCATTATCTCCAGCACGGTAAAGAGTGCTCTTACCATCCAGAAGCAGCACCTGTATTCCATATTAAAATCTATCTACTATTTAGTTTAAAGTCACTATTAGGGAAGGAATCATTCAAAGTCACTCCGTGATTTTTTTGTGAAAGAGAAGAAAGAATAATTACATTTCTGTGTGATGACTGCTCTCTAATGTACAGAAGATAGGGCAAAAATATTATGAAGCACAGAGTAGTTTGAAAAGGAGTAGTTTTTTCAGATTATTCTGAATGTTCAGAGGGTTTTTTTCTGAACAAATAGGAACAAACAACAAATTGTTTGGATCAGAGAGAGCGATTGTGTTGACAGCAGACATATGAATGATACTGTTTTTACAGATGGACTGGTGAGAATCAAATTGAAGCTATTGATCTGTATTTGTGTAGGATCCTGCTAAACAGAAAGCTTTGAGGGCTTTGCCATTAGCAGCATGGGTCATTTTACCAACAAGGAAAGGCAACACGCTCTGTTTCTGTCATACACGCTCCATTGGTAGCACAACAGAAGACGCCTAGTCTTCAAAAAATGTCAAGAGCCCTTCTGTAGAGATGGGGATAATCCTTTTCAGATATAATTAAAAGCCTTTCCTCTTCCCTCAACAGGCACACGCACAAAAGATAACTCTTTTGAGACAATACATCAGCAAGCTGGAAAAAATCTAAGTTTTAACTTCATTAGCTTTGCATCTTCTGTTTAGTGGAGACTGAACACAAACTGAAAAGAGTAGGAGGCGACAATAAGTCCTCAGGTCTCAAATCGATTAGTGCCTTTGGAAGAGTGTAGAGAGAAGCACAGATCTTGCTTAAGGAGGGCAATTTTGGGTCTTCCTCTCTAGAGCCTTTGTTGCAAGTTGTCATTAGTGACCAGTCTCCTTGGGAATCTGAGCTGGTGGAAGAGAGCAAAGAGCTTATTTGTCATCTGGTTGCTGGGGGGACTGGGACCACCACCAACCTGATCCACTGGGAGCATGTAATTGCAATCAGTGGGCAGTAGGAGAGTGCAGAAATTGTGAAAAGAAATACCTTCGGCTAGCTCTTTTTTTTTTTTTTTTAAGTATATGATTCATGAAATTCATTTGTTGTTACAGGAAGGATGGTTTTATCAGCTGAAACATATTTCTTTCTTGTTTGCTTTGATATTATCAGACTTATGTAGAGGGATCGCGTTTCAATATGACATCCATGGACTGATGCTAGATAAGTGCAAAGTATTTGTACCTTCGTAATCAGTTTCCCCCATATGTAGAGTAACATTTCCCTTATCAGGGAATGGAAAAGTAATTGAGGCATCTGATTTCAAAACTTGCAAATGTATCCCATTTGCCTTCAAGTCACTAGCAGGAGGAAGGGTAGAATGTGTTAATGTTAACCAAACTTTAAATCAAATTATTTAATCTCTCTGCTTCAATCCTCTAATACTCTTACCTAGGAATGCTGTAAGGTGAACTGAAGCACTGTTTTCTTCATGCATGGATTATTCTTATTCATTTTTACTGTTTCTCCAGGTTAAGTGGAGATGATAAGAAAAAAGTCTACAGTTATAACATCTCCTCATGTATTAAAGAAAATCTTTAAGAACTTTATCTACTTAAACAAAATACAGTTAAGTCCCAATTATTCTTTCTTTATTATTATTATTATTATTATCAAAAAATAAAATAATAAATCTTCAGTTTAGAAAAAATGAACCTCAGGAAGACAGCAACAGTCTACTGTAGTTACAGTCATAGTTCTCTGCTGTTGTCAACAAAGTTGCATTACCAGCAAGGTCAGTAAAATACAGAGGAGCACTAATCCATTCCCCTTCTGTTTTTTCTGCATTTCTGAAGCTGGGAGACGATGTTCTCTTTCCATCTGAGCTCAGCCACGGAAAAGACAACTTTAACCACTGACGTTTGGTGAGGATGAGAATTGTAGCAGAGTTGCCAATATAAAAATTTGCCAAAGCTCAACACAGATTTAACCATCACAGAAAACAATGCTAAATCTATATTCAAGAGGGGATATGGAAAGCTTTTCATAATTACTGTGTTCACATACATTATTTATAGGCTGTGGGTTAAAACTGCCAGATTCTTGCTCATTAGATTATCACCGGTGATAGGGTGTAACGGTGCTAAATGAAGCCTGTGTAGTAGGCAGGCTTGAACATACAGACCTTAATGCAATAAGTGTCTTTGCCCTAGAGTGACATATAATATGAAATAACCTTAAATTAGGAATGAAATAGAGTTCAAACTTTTTAAAACTGTAAAAGAGATATAATGAGAACATAATGTGAGCCAGAGTTGGTCCAATAGCAGATAGAGATAGCCAAAACACTCTTTGTGGTGGTATCGGATACCAGGAGAGAGCTCTCAACAGCCACAAACAATTTTGTAGTCAGAACTGGATGAAGCTTGTATAAGACCATGTTTCCACACATTATACTGCAAATTGTTTTAAAAAAGTAAACAGCCCTTAACTACAGCATGCTGCAGAACTCCATTAGAATGCCTTTTTAGCAAGGTTATGAGTTTTCAGTAATTGCTGTGGTAATCCATATTTAGCATCTGCAGGATTACTTTTAATCAGCTTTGAGGATATGATTTGACACCATTCATTTTATGCTTCAGCATTTAACCAGTTAGGCTGCAAAAAAATGCCATCATTTTGCTGACTTAATTTAAAGCCAATAACAGTAAAACAGTGAGGGTAAGAGGAAGGAGGGAGATTTGGTTACCAGCAAAAGATGAGGAAAATGGCCATGTGCTGCTTTAAAAAATGTACTCATTGGATCAATAATTGTGGTAATAAAATGAGACTTTGTTCTGCTGTAGGGCTTTTCCTCTGTAGATCCTGAGGCCTTTGTGCATTATGAGTCAAGAATAGCATGTGTTCTGCATATTTCTACTTTTTTTTTTTTTGTGGTTCTTAAATACATCACCTCTGTGTGTGTGTGTGTGTTGTATATATTATTACATTGCTGCTTTCTTCTCAATATTGTTTGCCGCAGCCTTCCTCTTAAATGCCTTATTGCTTCTAATCATGTACTAGGACCAAGTCAGTACATTACTTTTGCTCATAGGGTGACTGGTGCTTTTATCAAAGATACTTTCTCCAAGGGATATATTGGGGTTTTGCCTAGCCAATGGATATACAGAGGTTGATTTACAATCAGATCATTTCCAACCAAGTGGTTCTTACCTTGTGCCTTTTCACTGTGTGCTTTACTGTGTTTCCTGAGAGGTGGAAAGATGTTAACTTGTTTATGTACAGACTTGGTTGCAGCTGGTCCGGATCCCTATCAGAGGATATATATATTAATAATTACTATTGATCAAGAACTTGGTGTTTATTTCAGTGTTTGGTTTCTGTTTTGGTGTTCACACATGTGACTTCAGTTAACCTCGATGTTATTTGTAAGAAGGCATTAAGCTGAGCATTTGCTGCTGGGACTGTCATCAGGGAATCTGGGTCTGAGGTTTACAGACAGAAGAGGTTGTTAGGATCATCTGTGGTGACCTGCTGCAAAGCACAAACCAAACCTATCACCCAATTGCTCCAGCACAGGAAATGAGTGACTCTTGGTTACTATTTAAATGAACCTTTTTAGCTTGGTATTGAATGGGAGGAGATAGTCCAGCAAGGTATAAAAGTGCCAGGCTGTGGACGATTTACCCTTCTTCTAGTAAATCTCCGCTGTTAGAAAGTTGCCTCTTATTGCAAGTCCTTCTCTTCAGCCTCTATCCTTTGCCAAGACTGGCTGGCCTCACTCAGAGCTGATAATGTGGGAAACAGTCATCTGTGCCAGGCAGGTCTAGAGGTTTGAATTCAGATCTTCACTTTATTTACCAGGAAAATAAACTGTGCTGAGTTGGTCACACACTTTCACACTGGTGAAGTGGTGAAGTGAGTCCTCGAGCCTTGCTACACACAAGGTCAACAAATCCAGATAAAAAACAGGGGGAAACTAAGTACTTTCATGATGCCTGTTTTTAAAATCACAGTGTTTGATAAAATATAAGTAGTGGTTTAGTCTATTTACAAGTTTATCCAAGATAAATTCCTAAGAGCAAATTCAAGTGGCCCCCTCCAAGGCTCTCCTGTGTGTTTAGTGAAAAAGTAATTGAGCTTAATGATGAGAAGAAAAGCACTGGATGCTATATTCTCAAAAAAACAAGTCTTTTTTTCTCTTCAGCAAGGACAGTAAATCCATAACAGAGCAAGCATCCATGCTGCTCTACAGCCAGCCTGCCTCAACCCTTACTCCAAGGTCTGAGAAAAGAGTTCAAAGAATTAGTGCCTGTTTCATACTATTCTTGTAACAGGATCATCTCGGCTAGTGACAGGAATGGCAATATTCTCATTTTCCAGAGGCTGCTTTGTAGCCATTGGATGGGAACAACTTTATGATAACTGCAGCAGCCTGGGAGGGGGAATATGGAGTTGATTTCTAGCTTAAGGCATCGAGTCCAGCGAGCTATCCGCATGCAGTGCTCTGTGAACTGAAAATTTGTAAGTTTGAGGCAGACTCTGATTTTAGTTCAGAGCCTCTGATTTTTATTAATGTTGTCAGTGTGTCATTGGAGAAGTACAAATGATTTGAAAGATATATATTCAAGGCGTTCTTGAATGTGACCTTATCTAAATTTCTTACAATGCTCAGGAAATGTCCTCCAAATTTGAATGTCTCCTTTAATCCACATTGTTCCCGAGGCTTTTTTTCTCCCCCAGCCAATAAATGAAGAACATAGAGTGTTTTTTCTGCTCTACTCCTGAATGTCAATTGACTGAACCAAAGATAACAAGCATAGGACTCCAATGCCTCTCAGGTGCTCCTGTGATAAGTGCTAGTATCAGGTCCTGGGTAAATATATAGACCTATTCTTGCTCCAGGTGAAATGAATAATACAACAACCATTAATTTCACTCGCAGCCAGATTATGCTTTAAACCAGACAATAAAAAACTTCTAACTTGGCAAAATCCATTGAGAAAAAAACAGTTGTTCAGTAGCCAGGCCAAGATGACAATTAAATGGGAATTGAAAATGTGCTGGATCTCACCTGCGGCGCTGGCAAGGAGTGGAGCCCTGCTGCTGCCTCCTGTGTGCGCCAGGTTGTGCCTCTGCCGTGGGGTCCTCAAGGAGACAGGGTGCGGGACTGTGCCGAGGCGCAGCCGGCGTGTGAGATCCTGCGCGCCAGGAGACCGTGCTGGAAGGTGCATTGCTGGGAAACCCCAGAGCTCTTGCTCCTACTTCATCCAGGGCCCAGGCATGCCCAATGATGTTCCCCCTTCCCCAGCATTGTTGTGGTGGGCTGGAGTTTAGCCTAGCTGACAAGTCAACACGTTTGCACCTCTCTCGCCATGCCCTACTTGCAAGACCTTGAGGCTTTGGTGGGGGTACAGAAGTCTGCGGAAGCACAGGGGTGTGCAGGGTGGGAGCTGAAAGCTCGTGAATTTTTGCAGCAGGGCAGAGCCTGGCTGGGAGTCCCTGGCAAGATAAGGAAGGTTTCTGAGGGTACTTCCAAGGGGCAGAGTAGGAGCTGGTGTGGCAGAAGAGACCCAGAGATGAGTGAGGTTAAACAATATGAATATGCCAGCAGGGAGGTAAGCCAGGGAGGACATGGAGAAGACAGCCAAAGCCTGAAAGCTGGGGGACTGCAACACGGTGTAGCTCTGCAGTATGTTAGAATGGTTCATCTGGGGAAAACATCGTTGAAATGGGAGATGATGGCCCAGGGAAAGGTACAACAGGCAATACGCTGCCATCTTTCTAAATGGATCCTCAGCCACATACATGATGCTGGTGTCACCCACCACTGCAGTGCCACCACGGCTGTGTCTGGGGTGGCGTGCAGCAGCTACACCAGGTGTGAGAAGGCGATGAGGCAGCTCGGGAGGGAGAGTAGAGCCGATTGCATGGAAGGAAGAAGCCGTGTGTGGGCAGGCAGCATGGGGTGAGTTACGGTCAGGATGTAAGACTGTGAACACCATTCAAGACAAAAATGAGACCTTTTAAAGGCCTTCAGGCTTCAGCAAGCAACTTAAGCACAAACACAACTTCAGGCATGTAAGTGGCATCAGTAAAGGCTGCAGGGTGAGTTCCCATTTCCAGAAAGTCCTGTTTTGATAGGTTTGGCAGGCTAAAACCCTAATAGGGGAAAATGCCTCTTTTATAATTTAAAAGGGGACTTGATATAAGTGAGAATGAAGCCCAAGTGGACTCAGTCTGAGCTGCTGGATTGGAGCCTTAAGTGCAGGCTGGTCACAGAAATGTCTGTTGCTCGGATTTCAGTGCTCGTTTTCCTCCAGGAAAACTGTGTATTTTTCATGCACAAGCCTGCATCTTCATTCAGCAATACTGCAGGGCTGTGCTGAGTTATCTGCATTGATCTGGTAAATGAAAGGCCCCTTGCTGGCAGAGAAGCACAAACTCTCTGAGCCCTGAAGCAAATTGGAACAAGGCAACTCATACAAGCACAGGCAGTGTCCTGCTATGTATGCATGCATGTTTATAACATAGATGTGTATGTGTATGCAAGTATTTAGTCAGAAAACATCCAATATCTACAGTCTCCCTGACTTTAAGATATTTTAGGTTGATTTTTTTATTTCAAATTATTTCAAAAGAGAAAATTGACATGGAGGTAGTATAGACCAAATATATGCATGCTTATGTATGTATAAAAATGTAACCTTTAGAAACCCTGAGAAGTGAATGACATCCTTAAACATAGACTAGTGGCCAAGAATAATGTTTGTATATGGGGCTGAGAAGTGTGCAGAATATAGTTTTTCATCAAATCATGGAAATTAGAGATAGAAAAGGCCTATTAGATCATCCTGGCCATTCCCTTGGCACCAAGGTACAGGAAAGCAGGAAAAAAAACAAACAAAAAAGAGCATTAAAGCTATAAAATGTCTATTTTTGCAGAAATCACAGTGCAAACAGAAGTCCTGCGACAGCCACTGTACTTTAAGTTGTGCAGTTGTCAAAACTGATATACAGAAGAAAAAAAGAATTTGGAGCTTTCTTTAAATGCCTTGGGCTTTTCCTTTCTCACATAACAAGTTTTCCATAAACCTTAATGTTGAGACTTTTTATCTTGTTTCCAATGTTGAGTGATTAAAAATAAAAAAGGGAGATAATTACCATGACACTGACACAGCATTTTATGTGTTCAAAGAATTAAGTGATACTTATAGAGACCCTGTGAAATGGGTATGTAAATCTGCTATTTTGACAAGTGCTTTATCAGTGCCAATGGATTTATCAGACACTATTGCTCTTGCTTTGTCCGTGAGGAAGATGAAGCAGAGGTGAAGTGACCACGAAGGACAGCCAGTGAGTCAGTGGCCGAGCCAGGATAAAATTCAGGAATTTCATGTGAGTTTTCCAATGTTTTAGGGTTGGACACTTTCCCGCATAGCTCTGAAGGGAGTAACTGAAGACACCGGCTCTTTGTAACCACTGAAGCAGAGCAATTCTATAGGCTGGGCACACCTGTACTAACTGCTAAAATCGTTACGGTCTTCGTTAATTAAGATTGGCACAGTGCTTGCTGCTAGTAATATATCCCCATAATGGATATAGCATTAAACATTTTGAAGTGGCAGCTGAAAAGGTTTTAACAGTGTCCACTTTGGATTAAGGGCCTGCATTTTCTTGAAGGTCTTTTATTTCTTAGCTGGTTTTGGTTGTTTCTTTCTAAAAAATTTTTGGCAATGCAACTATTGACTTTCAGAGAGAAGGATGAGGATTTTTTTGGTAACCGTAATGATTTTATCCCATTTGCCTTCGTTTAATTTGGAAATGGAAACCATATCTTTAATGCTAATTAGGCAGCACATTACTTAGTCTTCCTGTCCTCGTATAAATAACAATTAGCAATAATTTAGCAGTTGTACACTCTGGCATCTTCTAAGCCATACCATTGTATACCATTCCAAATTCCTTTGCATTAATTAGGATCATAAGCCAATCAGCACTAATTAAGAAGAAAATAAGTATAATAACAAATGAAACAAAGCTAGTGATTTGTATCTGTTCAGTAGTTCTTTTTCCCTCTGCAGTTTATCAAATAGTTGTAATGCGTAGGAACTTCTTCTAATTGAAACTAATTATGAGGTTTCCCCTGCTACTTTGAGCCTCATGTTCAAATCCCACGAAGCTCATTAAATAAGTAACAAAGCTGGAATCTTTAGCACATATTGTAACTTGGTTCATGTTAATTAGCACCATGTTTTGGAGGCAGTAAGAGGCTGTTCAGCAGCAAATGCTACCTAAAGGGACATTAGGTAGGGATTTTTGCAGCTCTAAGAGGCTACACAGAGACCTGAGCCAGGTATGATCAGATATGGCTGAAATGTCGCATAACCGCCTCAAGACTGTATGCTAAATATGGTACTTTTGCAATTCAGCCCATTTTGACCCTGTCTTAATGCCTGTTGTTATTTGGAGCAAGCGTCTGGGGAAATGTAGGTACTTAAGTATACAGTCATTACATCTGAAGGTCATTCCTGTCTATCGGTGACTGTGTCATAAAATAGCATATATTTTCCACTGCTGTTTTGGGTATCATTAGCACCATTTCACTTGCAGAAGTGGGAAGCAATCTAGATGCCGGCATCTTTGCAGATCCCAGGCCTATTTAACAGACTGAAATTGCTACATGATGTTTAATGATGCTAAAAATATATATGATGGTATGTGCCATCTCCATTTAGTTGCATGTAGTAATTTAAAGGTAGGCAGTCGGTAAGTATTGAACACAGCTCAAGGTGGGTGAAAGAAATCTGCAGACCTATAGTTTGTGTCTTCTCACTACAAATTCACCTCATCTTAAGCAGTTTTCAGTACAATCTTATGAGACAGAGCCACACACTGATCTTACAACAGGCTGCTGCCTTGCTGCTGTACTGCCACTCTCAATCTCATGGACGAAGACACGCATGACCTGATCTTATTGGAAAATCTCACATGCCCTGAAACCAGACTGAGTCGGAACAAATCACAATCTAGTTTGTGGTTACATGCTATCCCTTTCCAGCTGACATTGCTTTGAGATTGCTAATTAACTGACTAATTAATTAAAATACCCTAAAAGTGGTGCAGTAACTCTGACACCTTAAATATTTTGTAGTTGTTGGATCTTCTTTGACTTCCCAGTGGTATGTGTGCAGATTTTCAGAGATCTCTCACCCCACCACCAGCCCCCAGTTGCTTTTCTTGGGACTGTGAGTCTAGCCCAAAAGCCATGCACAGATGCAGGATCACACTCCTGATGATCTTTCTGCTTCTTTCTTCCATGCTTTCTTTCTGCCTCTGAAGACCGTATCTGGGCAGCTTGCAGGCAGGGTCCAGTGGTAACTGGTAACTCCCATTGTAGCCAAAGCAAGAAATGTCCTCATGTAAATCAGGAAGAAAGAAATGCCAGTGCCCTTTTTCCCCTCTACACTTCCAGACAAATTGTTTTCATCGAATGACTATGATCATTTGAAGTACTGTTTCAATGAGTACTGTGAAAAAGACCACAGAGTATCATTGCAATATTCCCAGATGAAAAAAGAGGCCCCATGTAAGTGATGAAACTCTGAAAAAGTGTGCAATCCAAAATTATTGAAAATATGTGAAACACCTCTTCTTGCGATCTGATGAATAGTCACCAAATAGGAACACTTTCCAAGGACACAGTAAACATCTTCATGAAGGCAATCCACAAATCCGTATTTTTTTTCCCTTGCTATGGATGAGACAACCAACACACATGACACACACAGCCTACATGTTTTTAGTGTGGGTACATCAGAGAGTATAGGGACCCGCTCTATTAGAAAAGTTGTCCTCTACCAATAATGGAAGATGTAGTCTTGTGCCCAGATAACTTAGTCCATAAATGATCATATCTAGAGAACTGACTTGTTCAAGTACTTCTTCATGAAGTTGAATCCAGTGGTGCCAATGTGCCACTGCCCTGTTATGCGTGACAGCCAAGCAGGGTGTGGACGTTGATGTGTTTCTCTGAATTGCTGAGTCAGCCGAAGGACTTCATTTTCTGGGGAGTTAAAGTCTATCTTTAGTAAAAACCTTTGGTGATTCCTGGATGTCGGAGAAACAATGTGATGGGAGGTGTCTCCAAAGACCACTTTGATAACCTGCTTTCTCCTAATACCACCCACCAAGGAGCAGAGGGGATCACAGATGATGTTACCCTTTTAGTCACATTAGGTGTTTTAGAGGAAGAAATAATGTAAAACATCTTCAGCTTTTCACTTTCAAGCACCTGGGGAAGTTATATAGAGGAAAATGGCTGCAACAGGTTCCCCCTTCCCCCCTTTGTGCAAACTGGAAGCTTCAGTACACATCAAAATTAATACATAATACTCTATTCTCTGTGGCATGCTTCTCAAATAAAGAAAATACGCAGTGTTTTTCTTAGGAATATATCAAAACAGGTTACTAACTGGAGCAGCTGGTCCTGCAGGAAACCTCCTAGGGCTTGCTGCTGGTCAAAAGTACCATTTTTCATATTAGGTTTCTTTATCTGAAAATAAAATACCTTCCACCTTAAAATGTAAAAAAAAAAAAAAAAAAATTAAGTTTAATTCTGTGTTTCCAGTAGAAAACACATATGTTTAAAAAGAAGTAAAAAAGTAAGAAAGTGTAATGAAAAATAAAATACCTATTGCATTGTCTCAGCATATAAATAGCTTGTTTCTGAGCAACTCAAAAATGCACAAGTGAGACTGTCCAGTTTCTGTGTGTTTAAAATTCAAGAGTGGACCCTAGAAAGAATTAACTGGGAAGACCTGCTCTCCAGTCCCCTGAAAACACAGCAGAAGGTCACCACCAGTTTTGTTACTCATGAACACTCTTCTAGCCATGTCCTGATGGAAGTCTGAAGGCCAAATGAGTCAGGGAACAGTATTTTTTAATCCCTGGAGATGACTTAACCAATGGTGCACATAAAGGAAGGGGAAGAGAAAATGAGGGGAACCTTGACTGTATAGTCCTTGTATTGTGGAAAACAAAGCCAAAGAGGAGTCACCAGGATGTTTTTTTCTTCCCTTTTTTTTTTTTTTTTTCCCCATATACCTTTCAATTGTTTCTGATTATGATCTGTAAAGAAGTGATTGTAACAACTGCAGATTGGGAATGCTGGTAGTTTCCTCTCTTTCAGAGGCCCTTTGAGGTTTGATTCACTAACATCTATAAAATGCTTTGAGATCTTTGTCTGAAAAACACGAAATAACAACAATGAAGTGAATTGCAACCCCTATCTTCTATAATTGATCTAGGCAGAGAGGTTTGTTATTGTTGAAATTGTTGGGGGAAAACCTGGCACATCTCTAAGGCAATGCTGCTTTTTGCCTTGATCTGAGCTGGAAAGGGTTAAAATTATAGGGAGTCTTACCTTCAGAAATGGAGAAGGAGAGGGAGAGAAGGAGAAAGAAAGAAACAAATGAAAAAAAAAAGCCCCTTTTTTGTGGAAAGGATTGGCTTCTGATTTCAATTATTTCTGAGTTGTAAACATTTTCAGGGACAAGGAATTCCTTTGCATACACATATTGCTATTTGCAAAAACCAGGGCCAGTCCAGTGGAATTTTGTTTTTGTCTCAACAGAGTCATTTTATTCATCTGGGAGATTTTATTTAATACTCTGGTATTAATGACAGCAAGAAATTAAACAGTTGTTTCACTCATTTTTCTTCTTTTCAGTGTGTGTGTCTTTCTTCCCACCGCCCCCCCACCCCCGTATCTTTATAATTATGTTTTAAGACCGTAAATGTTTCCAAAGGTAGTGCCAGATTTAAAATACTGGTTGTTATTACAATGTGTGGGTGGCTTTACCCTCTCTGTTTGCAGCCTCCAGCTTTTATCTGCCCTGCTTCAATCCTCCTACTATAAGAGAGGAATCCAAGAAAATGAACTCATTTAGGGGAGAAGCAGCTTGACTCCTTTTATGATGATTATGATTATTTTAGTCTGGAGCGACTACCCTTTAGCAGGTAAAACCAAAAATGAAGGGAAAAGAAAAAAGCTTTGAAAGCTTAAATTCTGATGCAATAAATCAATCAAGCAGGCAGCCCCTGTCTCCCAGGCTCATTTTCATCTCATCCCCCTGGCTGCAAGGAAGCTGCTCCTGTTTCATGCTGCCACGGTGGGGATGAGAATCAGACCCTCATTCTCCGCCAGGCGTGTTTAAAACAGAAAGACATTTTTGTAGGCTGCTGTGGCATATCCCAAGCCCTGCTGTCCTTTCTGCTGCGTGCAGGGAGTGTGAGGCAAATACCGCACTTTGCAACAGGCACAGGGAAGAAGAAGGGGATAATAGAGACAGTGCCATTCTCCCCTGAGTGCCGTAAATTTGCAGCCGGCACGGGGGCGAGGAAGGCGGGCAATGTGTGCACCATTTAATAGGGCTGTGTTGCAGGTGAATGGATGTAGGATTCTGGCTAATTCATTTGCATTGCATATTTCTGCTGACGCCACACGTGAGCGATGGACAGTTGCGGCACCTAAAATGCAGCTCTCGTAGATACTGCGTTGTGCAAGTGGCCTCGAACCCAGAACCACTCACCCAACCAGCCCAGCATGGCGTGAGAAAGGTGGATGAGGTATGGGTCAGTGCAGCTTGTTCAATGCAGGCAGTGGTGTCATTCATCCAAAAGCATCTATTTTAGGTTGAGCTGAGTTGCCCCTTAAACTCTGTTGGTTATAATGACTAGTTTATGCTACCAGAAAAGGACTTGCTCAGAAATCAACGTTTCCACTTGTAGGCAGCCATGTTCAGTCTGATGAGTCCCAATCTGCTCTCTGGGAAGAAGATAACAAGAGGTGCTTTCAAGGCAGGTTTGTCCTGCCTGGGTGATAAATGAGTAGTATTGGCAGGATGCTCTGAGAATAGCTCACCGCAGCACTACAGCTTTTAGAGCTGAGCCGGTCCCCCTCTGACTGCCTCTGAGTGCTGGCAGAGCACAGAGAAAATTCTTTGCATGCTCTGAGCACTGTCCTGGGAGGTGGCAGGTTTGGGTCCTCCTGAGACTGAGGATGGGTTAAACTCACATCTCCCATTTTTTCTGGGTAAATGCTGTAATACTGGCAGCGGGCTTCCCCTGCATTCATGGGGGAATGGGTGCTGCCGATGTGGCTGCCAAAGAAGCTTTGAAACAGCCGAAGGTGCTGGAGGATGGGTTGGAGTCCAGATGGACTTTTTTGCTCCCCGTTTTCTCATGGCTAACTGAGATAGGGGGATCACACTTCAAAGATGCTTTTCTCTGCACCCAACCAGGTAACATAGAGTGAACAGCATGTCTGAGTGATGGGATCAGTATCACTGTATCGACATGGTTTTCCTGACCCTTCCTCAGGGTTTCTCCTGGAGGAAGGTCTTACAGGAGAGGCCAAGCATCACTAGAGCATTATCTTTGGAGCACCTCACTGCAGGAGGGAAACTGAGGCACAGGGACAAAGCGATTTGCTCCAGGAGCAGGGAAACTCCAGAGCTGCAGCAAACCCCCCAGAGCAGCCAGAGACTTCCCATTCTTTTCTTCAGCTGTTGATGTGATTCTTTGTAATCATTACGGTTTCCCCTATATTTGAATGAAGAGGGCCATAAAAGTTTAGTGTTATCTGTCTACCTGCTCTCCCGATTATCTGTGCTCATATATGACTACTATCGACTCATTATTGGCATGGCACTGATCTGAACTTTGAGTTTACTGCTCTGTGGAAACACAGTAGCTACCCAGTAATGTAGTTATTTCAGCAGGCACCCTTTTTTCTATAAGATAAGAAGACAGTTGTATCTGTTTAGTGCTATCATAAAGTTGTGTTAGTCTCTCAATAAAAAAGGAGTCTCTGCTTGCTGTTAAGCAGAGAGAGAGCAGCTTAGCTTTGAAACCAGGGTTTGGATGAACCCAACTTCTGTTTAACGTACTGGTGGCTTGCACTTTTGATGTATCTGTTGATCATTTGATTGGCAGAACTTTACTGAAATCACGAGGTTTCCTGATATGTTAAAAATTCTGACAACAAATCAACCGCAGGGTTGTAATCTCAGGTCATTTTCCTTGCCCTCCCCTCCTCTGTAGGACAACAAAATGTTTGTGTTGTTTCAATCCTTATTGCTTCAAAGCTCTTTGAAACATGGCAATGTGGTTTGAACTCACAGCTATGCAGTCAAAGTCTGTCTCTAGCATTTTAACTTCAGCTGTTTATGTTCCAACTAATTAACCATAACGTGCTGGACTGGGGATAATATATTAGATA
>NW_008824669.1:1847537-1878321 GCF_000699105.1 Pygoscelis adeliae | reverse complement strand
GCTGTAGTGGTGGCAATTCTCCACCAGTGACTTGAAAGTGCAAGAGCTGGTTTTCTCCCAACTTTTCTGGGGAAGCAAATATTTAAGCTAAAGACACTTGATTTTTGCTACTATGGGTTATGGTCGGTTTTGATTACATTTTCTGTCTCAAAAGCTATTAGTATATTCTAAACACATGTAAGTAAATTCTCAAGTGAGAGCAAAAGTGTTTGGGAAAGTCTGTGTGCCACCCAGACCAGAGGATGTAGGCTGGAAAGAAATTATATGAAAGAAAAGAAAAAAAAAAAAAAAAGTCCATATTGTATCATTTAAGTCCTTTATACACAAAATAGTCTGGAATCCTGCTGAGACCCCTGACTTGAGTTTGGGCTCTGAACCCCCTACTAGTCCATTAAAAAGAGAGGGGATATTTGCAAAGACTGGGCAAAAGTATGCAGCTGTGCTAACGTTTAGAGATTCTCATAACTCAGGTTCTGGTTTAGCAGCATCTGTAAAATTAACAGCTCCAAGTTTGGTTCATCCACAGGAGCGGGGAGTCTGCTGAACACATGGGGTCTTAGCATAATATTAACACTTGTTTGCGGAGAGATCACACAGAGAGCTGCATATGGTTGGGCTTAAGCTGTTCCTGGGGTGTTGAGGGCATTTCTGATGAGCTAGGGTTGGTATTAAGACCAGTGCGGTTCAGGATATGGAGATGCTGTGAACTTTTTGGAGTGCCGCAGCCTGTTTGTTGGACTGGTTTTGAGTCTACAGGCGATCCTGAGGGACCTGGCCATCTGCAGCAGCCTCAGGCTTTCTTCTGGTGCTGGCCTGCTTCTTTGTAGGTCTCCGGTCAGCAGAAATCATATGGCTGAGAAAAAAGGTTTCAGCATTTTATCATTTCCAGAGAATAACATTGCCAACTGCCTAAGCACTCATCATTGTGGATTTCCCCTGCATTGGTGGTGGGAAATGAGAAACCTGATGACTTCCTCAGGATGAACTTTGGGAGGAGATAAAAGCTCAAAGAGAGAGCAAAGCCACCCTTGCGGCTTTTCATTTCTACTTTGGGATTAGAGGATATTATTTGTTGCTCTGTCTCCCTGCCCATTTATCCACCTGTCTGTTCTCACATCCACATCTATCACATTGTTGGTCGTGGCAGTCCATTTTTGATGTATATAAATCGCAATAATATCACAGCCACAGGCTGTGTCACGTTATTGTCAGCTCGATGGAGTTATATCTGCGTTTATTAAAAGGCAGGAGGAAACTGCAGTGCTCCGCAACTCCAGGACCTCAAAACCTGCTCGTTTGGAGGGAGACATCATTTGCCCTCTCGTTTTGGCCTCCCTTTGCAGGGCAGTGAATGCTTTTTCTCACTCCACCTTCAGTGAATCCCTAATGGATAAACAGAGGACACCAAAAGCACCTAAATAGCTCCTTAAAACCTATTTTTTTCCTCTGTTGCACAAGGGCCAAGGACAACATTTCACTCCTGCCTGTCCCATGTAGTTCACACAAATTTACTTGATCTTTCTCAAAACCATATAAACTTTCGAAGACTTGCGCAAAAAAAGGATGAAAAAAGACTGACAAGAAAACCTCACCAGTCTTCAGGGATGTCTTTATGCTTTTTTTCTCCAGTTAATTTCCCAGAGGAGATCCCCTCACTTTGTCAGAGGGAAGGTGCAGTAGCCGTCCTTACCCCACATGACTTAGGGCTTCTATTGAACAGGTGCCATCGGCACGGTGCCAACGCGGCCACCTCCAACATGCGCACATCGCCTTTGGCAAATGCTTCTTGACCAGGTCAGCTGGCAGATCCATTTGCCATGCTGCGCTGGATAAATTATGGGCTCTGGCCCTCAGTCCCATGAACTATGTCAGGATGCTGTGCATGCGTTTTCTCTCTAATCCCCCTTCCCTCTCAGCCTACATGTAGCCCTGATGTCTTCATTTAAAACCTCAGTGGCACAATTTTTATACCCAAGCCCTTTCATCTATTCCTCTCTATCAGTGGAAGATAACATTTGTTTGGGGGCAGTAGCTTTTTAAAAATTTTTAATTATTACTATGTCCCCAGCATAAATTAGCCACTTAGTAGGCAAGTAGCAAGGGGCAAATTTCTGGAGAGAAGGTAGCACATGGGATCAAGGTCAGATAAAAAACAGAGCTGAGCTACTGCCAGTTCCCTTGTCAAGGCCAGTAAGGGGAATTGGGGCCAGTTTTCTTAAAGCCAGTGGAGCTTGCGTTGACAAAAAGAGCCACGGAGACTGAAAAGAGGTCAGCGAGTAATGCATGTTGGAGCTAGGACAAGGGAATAACAGCACCGAATGCCTGCAGAGGAAGACAAACAGCAGTGGTAATGTGGGCTACGGGGCAATATTGCTAAACTGTTTTCGGCACAAACCTTCCTAAAAGGCTGTTGCTCTGAAAGGGGCAATGCCAGAGCCAGCCCATTCCTCCCGCTTCCTCCAGCATCTTCCCAGTTGCAGGAGCACGTCTGCTGTCACTGCAGCAAGTGCCACACAGCTTGAGGAGAGATTTTTTTGCCGTTATAATTAAAACTATTATTCTCATACACAGCCAATAGTTAGATAATCTAGGTCATCACGTATGTACAGCCTGGAAGGGTGCTCATCATAGCTGTGGAGAGCTCTTTCCACAGCTAAGTCTTACTGCATGATGTTAAGGAGCATAAAAGAGGCTGTGTAACATATTTACTTACAGCGAAGTGTCATGTTCAGTTCTACTTAGGGGACTTGTTCATCTGCCCCTGTAAGCAGTGACAAGCTCGTGGGCAGAAGGACCAGGAAGATGACCCCTCAGAAACATTTCAGACAAGCATTTCAGCATAAGTTCTGCCCTGACACCAGCTTTTAATAACCCATGATTTTTATATTACATATACGTGTGTGTATATTTACATACGTATATCAATCTCTATATATACATATATAAAAACAACCTTTCAAAAGTGCCTAGTGCCTTGCTCGCCCGGTTGAGGGTCCTTTTAAAGCCCTTTTCTGCAGATGCTTGGCCGCTTGAGAAAATCTCTTCTTTCAAATTTAGCACCCACAGCACTGTCCTTCCGACATCAGAAGACAGTTTTTAAGCCCTCCCCTTCAGTAACCAAAACTAAATTAATCTAACATCAGGAGAGGCTCATACAAGGAAAACCTATCAGACTTTGAAATAGTGTCCCCCAGGGAAGTTGGGGAAGCCCAGTCATTTAAGGCTGAATGGATTGACCTATTTTGGGACAGCTGGAAGGATGGGCTAGCTGAGCTAATATGGCTTTTCCATTTCTAATATATCTGACCTAAACTTGGACTGTCGAGACCCACCAACGCAGGCAGATATGCTTTCAAGGAACACACCAGAAAATGAGGAACGGCATTTTTAGTAGGCAGACAAGTCATAACCACAGGATCCCTGGACATTCAGTTGTGGCTTTTTGTCTTCTTCCCTCTCCAACTTCTGGGCTAAGACACTTTGCTCTCCAAAGTAGCAAGGGCTCAGGTCTCCTATTTCTGAACTGATGTCATCTTGTTTGGGAACTTGGGAAGCAGTTAAAGAAAGAAAAGAAGAGGCTATAGAAGGAACACTGAAGAAAAAAGGTGCTGGAAGATCAATGTATGCCTTGTTATGGCGCAGGTTTTAAGTAAATGACAACTATCACTCCAAGCAGGAAAAATAAACTTTGAGTTGGAAACACGGATATTAATGTTCAGACATAACTTGTTTTTTCCTCCCACTTACCATGGTCTGTGGAGTCTAAGTAAATAAAGTATTACTTAGTTTTCATGGTGATGGTTGAGGATACAAATGATTCTAAGCCTGTTTGTGTACATATATAGATATTTATTTTCTTTTGAGTTTCACTTTCTGTAACCCAAATTCTTTGGGGAATCTCTGTTGCAATAGTTTCATCATTCTTCCCTTCTGAAAGTTGGGCTTTGATAATAAATGAACTATACAAATTGTGTCAGGTTAGCTTCAGGGATGAGATGGGATCCTTCCAGGAAAAAAAATGCTGTAGGATTACTACAACAACCAATTACACTGACATGCCCCCATCAAAAGCTGCATCTTGAGCAGAGATCCAGTGTCAGAGATTTGGCATAATAGCCCGTCAACACAAGTCAGTCAACGATTGCAGGAATGATACAAAGTGAGAAAGCTGTTCTTAAGGGAAAGCAACTTTTCTGTAGGCTGGAAGCTGGTTTATCCTTAGCAATGTGTAACGCTGGTCGCAGCCTCCCTTCTCTACCTTATTTCCTATAGGGTAAAAGAGCAAGGGGATGTGAAATGCGGGAAGTGAACTGAAAGCCTCAGTAATTGCTCCCCTTGGAGATGAACACAGACCAGGTCAGTCCTGGAGTGTGATTTTACTGTAAGGAACAAAATCCAGGCTGGAGGATAAGGATAGTCCCTGGAAAGTCTTTGGGAGAAAGCAATAAGGTGTTCACCTAAGAGTTTTTTAACTACATTTTAGTTCATGGGGGTGGTATCTGTCACATTGGAAAAGACTAGCCTGTGCATCACTCAAAATCTGTGAAAGCCCATTTTTTGAGCTGCTGAGCTCAAAAGCAGTCCGTTAAGTACCTTCTCTGTAAGCCCATGCAGCTTAAGCAGCACAAACTCCATTTTGTCTAACTTAGGATCTGGTCCCTCATAGACAGCTTTTCCCACTTTCTGACCCTCGTAAACTGATTTTGTGAGAGACTTTTGTATTGCTTATTTATGAGTGCAATCAACAATATCTCCTCACACCACCAGCATTTACACTAATACGTCCCCAACACCTCTGTCTCTTCCTGAATGCAGAAGTGCAGGACTTGTCTTCCCAACGTTTGCCAACACAATGATACACAGAGCACACTGGGCCTGTAGGGGAGAAGGTCTATACTGCAGGCTCTGTCATGCTGCTCCCCTCCTATAGGAGACTATAGGGGCTGTCGGAACCCCATAAACATAAACCTTCAGGGTTACTGCAGGGAGAGCTGATTTCTTCCACAGTCTCTCAGTAAATCACTTCACTGAGGCCTCCTCCTTCTCTTGAATTATCATCTGAAGACATTGATCCCAATGTCCTAACAATGCCGTAACACCCCAAAATGCTTCTAGCACTCTCAGGCACCAGCAATTTGGGGAATGACTCAGTTTTTTTCAATATTTACAAATATGAAAAAGGCAGTTTCCATTGTATTCAACTTGTTATTTCATGTATTTCCAGGGTGCAGTAAATGTTTTTTTCTCATCCCCATCACACGTAACTCTCTTTGGTTTTTTTGTAGAGACGTCTGACATGCACTCACCACTCATTTCAAGAACTTTCCACTTTTAAGAAAAATGTAGTGCAGTAAAATTACAAGAGGTTAAAGCTGCAGTAGCTGGCAGTATTCGTTCGTGTGGCTTATCTCTTTCCGTGGTCTATCTGCATGCTGGTCAGAATAGGACGCTCAGATTACCACCCAGACTTCCCTTGCAATCTTTGTCCAGTTGTTTTTAATACAGTAACATTCAGTCAAACAAAGAAGCAAATTCTCTTGTGGCTCTTTCTTTGTGTGTAGCCACAGCTCGCCTGCTTTAGACTGTGTTATCTGTTGTTCTTGTGAGTTTGTTGGATGCCTCTTCCAGAGGAAAGTAAGGGTTGCCATTTTCTACCAAAAACATTAATTGTATCTACTGGGAGATATTTAACAGTTAGGAAGTTCAGGTCCCTAACCAGTAATTAATATTTCCTAGCCCATGAGGTGCTCTCCTTCAGTGATCACCTATTAACTCTTCTACTCAAACCCAGGTTCTTTTTTTTCTTTTTTTTTTTTTCTGTGTGTTTAATTTATCACATGCTTAGTAAAGTGAAGCCCCATAATTACCGGGAAAAAATGCCACAGGGGAGTGAGGGTTGTGACTTGAATTGTTAGAGATTCAGTAGATGCTGCATCTTCCCCAGAGTCCGTGCCAAATCAATGCTCTAGATTGCCACAATGACTCGCACTAGGAGTAATGCACCATTTTCCATCGAGGTCTCATTCAGTAGTAAAGATTAAGGACTGCTTCCTTTGGGATGAGAGAGGCTAATGACAAGTGGATAGGTCAGTAATTCCAGTCCATGGAGAGGAGTCAATGGAATCTCCATCCTGAGATACACATTTCCAAACCCTGAGTCACAAGCTCTGATCGCGCCCATCTAACATTCAGGCACTTTCAGTTAGTTGATAATAATCTACATAAATGTACCAGCAAAAGCACAAATCCTTTCTGCCTGCATGAGTTGCTGCCTTGGCCGGGAGGGAGCGCAGTCACCAGCTTTATCCCTGCCCATCACAGCCTAAGCCACCTTCTCCAAGCCAACATATTACGATCGCAGCCTGTCCCAAACTGCTGGTGTAGCAGTGTTGTGTGTGCTGCACGACTGTTGTGTACCTCACACCTACACTCTGGTGGTATACCGAAGTGATCTGAGTATTTGCAACTTTAAAATGAAGAGAGCAATGGAAATGCAAATTGTTGCTGTCGTGATGAAGATCTGAGATATGGTTTGAGAGCATTTCCTCTCTGAGTCTCATTCTGTAGGATCCTTCCCTGTCTTCCCTGTAGTCTGTAAAGCGGATTTGTTTGTGGTGTACATATAGTAATGTGCTTATAGAGAACACAGAGGCTTAAGCAGCTTTCCTCGATGGCCTCTGAGTCACTGAAATTTGCCCTGGGAAACATTGCAGTGATGGCTGATCTACTCCATCCCCCCTCCTGGTGCTGTATATTCCCCATATCATATTCCTCAATATTCTTTCTGGCAGATGTGCAAAGAGGGCGGTAATAAAAGCCCATTTGTATGACTATGAGTTCATTGCCTCTACTCCAAAACAGTGAAAAACTAACATTCAATAATTCTGCTTTGCAAGCCGTCGTTATTTTGATAACACTTCAAGCGAGCAGCAGAAATACTGAGCAGCCTCCGGGCAGGGGGAATTAGCAAGGACAGTGTCTTGCCTGCAACTGGAAGCCTCTTGAAAACAAGAGTGGGTTTGAAGCTGGAGGCCTTGGGAATCAATAGATGATTGTTTGCATGTGAGGACCACAAAGTGCCACCGCAGTTGAGGGTCAATTGGTCTTACAGTTACAAACTGTATTTTTTGGAGGCCTGTAACATGCCTGTTTCTATTTGCAGGCAGCAAATAATGTGCCACACAAGCGGTCTGCGAGCTTTTGTTTTTCCTTAAAGGAAAATATATGTGATGAGGGAGGAGGGAATTAGCAGAGAGCTGGCACTGCATTCGAGACCCATGCTTTTATTTTTAAACTGCATTCACTAAAGTCCTGCTTAGCCTTAATAAATATGTTTCTCTAGCCAAATCTTTGATGTCACGCCTGGAGATTTAGCTTCACAACTCTCCCTCCATTTAGTGGAAATCTTTCAACTAAATATACATGCATCAAGCTGATGAAGTAGATGTTTATTTTATTTTATTTTATTCATTTAAGGCCCAATCCAAAGCACGCTGCAGTCAATAGAAGTTCAGTCAAGGCTTTAGTGGACACTGGACCGTGCCATCATGAAAAATGAATTTATTAAACACATTCCAGAAGTCAGATGGGCCAATATTTAGACGTTTCCTCACCTACCCTAAATTCCTCCCTGTCAACACAAGCAGGGACTTATGCCCTATGTTTTGGGTTGGGGTTTTTTTGTTAATATTATTTTTACAAAGCAAAACTGATGAGGTAGATGTTCTGATTTCAAAAACCTTGCAACAACCAAGACACATTTAGCAGTCTGCTATGTAATCAGCAATATGCAGGTCGAGCTACAGGTTCTAGGTGCCTAGTATGGGAAGGGCAAATATCTTCCCTTTTCCTCCTTTGCGTTATATTTTATTTAGTGTACTTGAGGATCAGGTCATTAAAATAATTATTAATGGCTGTTCCTTGCACTATGTAGAATGAACATCAGGGATGCTGAAGGTCTGCAGTGTTGTTCTCCTCTGTGAATCAAATCCCTCATTTATTCCCTGGTCCCTGTGCTACTATCTCATGTCAGTGTCCCCCTGCTAGGATGGCGATGCTCCCTTAGGACCAATTGAATGGACCTTCAATTACTCTTTGTGTCTTCAGATTCACTAATTAGGAAAGGAAAGATTATTTGGGGAATTAAGCACTCTACCTCAAATGCCCATATAGATACTACTGGTATAATACAGAAAGTCTGCCTTCAGATACAGTGCGTGCCTCCCCACTAAAACTCAAGAGAAATCATGATACAGAATCAATGGGATTGCTTAGTTTCACTCACTAGAAATAGGGATCATGTTTTTCACCTCCAGGTGTTCTGGGTAGCCGCATTTGTTAATATATATAAAAATGTTTTACACTGCTCAAGCAAAAGGCACTATGAGACACATGCAAAGCTATTATTAAACTCTAGGATACGGATTAAACAGGAGCTCAGTCTGAACCACCACTTGATGCTGTTTCTCAAAACCAAACTCCAAGCAGTGAAGTTTTGCAAAGCAAAACCCAGCTCCATCTCTCATCTCGCTACCTGTGCCCAGGGCCACGGGACCCATCAGCAGAAGGGACTCCCCAGCTGGACTCGGAGAAGCTGTGCTGAGCTGCTCTCAGCTGCAAGCCACTCTTGTGTCATTTTAATGCAGCATGGTTTCTTCATGGCCTCTGCAAGCTTTTCCACTGCAGCTAAACACGTCAAACAGGCAGGGAGAGACCTGTAAAAGCGCAGTGCTCCATCAGCCCTTCAGTGGCACAAGGAGGACACGTACTGAGGCTCTCTGCTGCTGCACTATGCCTGCAGTGGTCTCCTTGCTGCTCTGCCTGCCTTACCTATTTGGTCTTTATTAATTTGAAGAAATTTCTCCATCAAAGCCATGCAGTTGTATTTGCTAGATCCATTCTCTTCTTTTGTGTTAAAACTGCTTCCCCTGCAATTAATGAACTTCAGTAAGTCTCTGAAAAGGGAACTTGGATTTAATGGCATGCAAATAAATCACATATAGAAGGACTGAGGAAAGTTAGAGCTGTACACAAGTAATAAATAAGGTTATTGTTGTCTCCCTGTCTGATCCAAAAAGGGCAAACAGCATCAGCATGCTTTTATTTAATAAGCACTGTATTTTCTTGACAAGCAATCGTTTTTCACCTTCACATTACTCGCTATTTTTGCCAGCCCCATAGCTGAGATGAGAAATGTTCTGCTCCTATTATAGATATGGGAAACTGAGGCAGGAGAGTGTAGACCAGCACTTGCCAAAGTAGCTGTACAATATTAGTCACCAAAACTCCATGTTTTATTGCCTGGGTTGCCAAGGTCTCTGCTATCAGCTGCTCCTGAGGATTTCACTAGACACCATGGGCAATTGGCATCCCCAAAAGTCAGGCTGATTATTTTGTTGCCTAATATCAGGAATAGGTGATGTATGACTTCTCTCTGTTTGATTTCTCAAGATGCTTTAGAAGCAGCGGTATCTGTGTCCCGAGTCCTAGTACTGTGTTCAGCCTCTTTGAGCACCATCCAAAGCTGGAAGGAAGCAATATCATTGTTAATTTGTGTGCATTAGTGATAATTGAATAGGAAAATGTGGTTAAGTGAAAACAAGGACTGGAAGCTCAAAACCTGTCATCCCTCCAGCCCTTGTGCTCATGGAGCCCGCTCTTAATCCCAACACCAGACTCTCAGAGTCTATTGCAGCCCTGCAAACCGGTCCTTTCTCTCCCACTCTGCCTGTAGTGCAGCCACATCGAGCTGCTGGGCATCAGCATTGATCCCCCCTTCACCTCCCATGCTGCCTGTATCCCACCCAGCCAAGCCATGGGACTCCTCTCTGCACAGCAGCACCTTGAGGAGAGCTACCCATTGCCCGAGGAAGAAGAAGGTCCAGGGTGTGGAGAAAGCCTTGGAGGACTATTCAATCACCTCCTGTTTTTGCAACACCTATCTACCCTCCTTTCCCCAGAAAAAAAAGTCCAAAAAAAAATCAATGATTAGGTTTGCTAATTTTAAGCTGATTACCGTTTGCAAAATCAATCGTGAGAAAACTGGTTATCAACATACTGTTTCTGATAGTTTCCCCGCGGGAGCAGCAGGTTTGGAGCCTGCTCTGCCAGCACTTTAATCTCGCAGAATTGAGCCCTGCAGGGTGCTGTGTGCTCTGTAAAAAGTGCTGAAGTAAAACAATATCGAGGGTGCTAAGGACCTGTCTGGAGGCATTCAGCACCTGGCAAGATCAAGCTGCAAGTCATGCCTCTCCTTTCTTAATAAAAATTGCTTTTTGTGAGGAAAAAAAAATAAAATCCCTCCCCAAAATACGTTATCTTTGAAAAACCAATCTGCTTTTGCAAGACAGGCTGTAATTGAATCCCAGCTGAATGCAGCTGCAATTGGGGTGAGGTGCCAGCATCATGAACAGCATCTGGAAAACCACAGAGAACCGCAGAGTGGAGTTGCATAAGCTAAGAAGCTCTTTAAAATATACGCGCGCGCGTGTGTGTGCACGGGTGTAAATAAAATAGAGAAAACTAAACAGGCGATTTGAGGCCAGAATAGCAGCAGTGGAGAAAATGGCGGCTGAGTCCTCAGCCTCCCAAACCCTCTGACTCGACAAGCATCCTGCAGCGCCCTGCAACGATGACCCTCTGCATCTTTGTTCTTCGTCATACCCCGCTTCTAAGTGTGAGCCCGAGATTGTTTACTTCTTCTCCCCATCTCTCCAAGGAATATGATTCACACGTTTTCAGATTTATTTGAGCAAAATGCAATAAATATGCTGCTTCAATTTTAACTGCTGGAATGTAGCCAGGGTTTTTAATGAATCTGGCCTGTGCGATTGAAGTGGTCCAGGATCTCAAAAGCTCTGGGCACTGTTAGATTATACACACAGACATACACACACACACATATCTCCCCCCACCTCCCGTTCCCTTGGGGCTCTCTGAGTCACACGCGACTGCAGGTTTTTCAGATTCGGCTCTGGTTAAAATTAGCAAAAGCCTTTATTATTCAAGAAGAGGAAGGATTCCTATCACAGCTGCTGAGAACTGCCATATTTTTCTTGGATTTGCTGCACCAACCTATTATAATTTGGCTTTATCTGTTATTCTTTGTTTCCCTAAAAAATAGTAGCAAGGCTTGGTCCTGTCAATGCTGATTTTTAATTAACAGTTCATGAAGATCACTGCATTAATCTGTAGCTGGACCATCATTGATTTTTTTTCTGTGCAACTGGCATCTCTAAGTTTTCAATCGTTTATAGTAATGTTTTGTAACAAGGTGCCATCAGATCTCTGCTGAGCGAGGCACTAGTTCTGTAAGCTTGAACAAAAGATGCATTTCAAGCAGCTGTAAACACCTTGTTTTAGTTATAAGAGCAGGTGGCAAAGGGCTTTCGCACCAAAATCTGAAGGCATATAACTCAAGTGTGGCTATGCGAAGTCAACCACCAGATTCATTCAATTCACAAGCTGCGTGTATTTAAAAGGAAAACAAAAACAGGAAAATGAGTTATGATATAGTAAATATGTCCCATGTCAACTCATCAGGAAGGTTTTGGCCAGATGCCAGGAGACAACAGCCCAAAATCACCACGACCCGTGGGAACAGGCCTGGTCTGGTAGAAATACAGTGCCACTGCTGGAGCCCCACAGTTTCTAATGGGTCCAAACTGAAGTGGAGGCGTATTGCCAGGGCCACATGGAAAAATCAGAGGATGTCAATTCTCCTGTGCCTCCATCTGCGGATAATTGGTTAAGCACTAAAATTCACAAGGAAAATTTTGTTTTAGAAAGATGATAAAGAGAACAAACAAAAGACAGGAAATTAAAATTTATGTAAACATAGTGGTTCCCAGAGCAACTATAAATGAGCCACACTGCATATATAGACGAAGGCATAAAAGTTAATGCCATGTGCAGCAATACCATACACTACGTAGGTACCCTTGGGACCACGTTACATTTGCTACGGGACCCATCATTTTGAATGGTTTGACTTTTACGCTTTTAAAGCCTCAAACATAACATTGCACTAATGCCAGGTGGGAATAGGACATTTGCTGTTTATTTGTTTGTTTGCTTAAAAAGAGAAAGGACCGTTTGAACAAAATGAGACACAAGTCATAATTTTTCTCCTATTGCATACCGGAGGCAAAAGTTGCGGGCTTTGATCTCCAAAGATTTCTGAATAGTTTTGTTGGGGAGATATTTCTCTGCACTGATTTAGTACTCACGAAGTGAGATGGTAGGAACGGAGAACAGCTCTCCTGTTGAGATAGGGCAGCATCTGTTCAAACGATGAATTATAGTGCAACGTAAAGTACAAGGCTTTTCTCTAAGTAAATGTGGGAGTGCAGAAGGGATCGACTTAGCCATGTAAGCTTCAGATCTGAAATACCTAAACTCCTTGGAAACATGCCTTCAGCTTGCACTTCTATTTTTTGCAAGTGGTTATCCTGAGTTTGATTCTCTGTTCCCTCATGCAGTTGTTGACATCAGTAACATGGGTGTAAAATGTCACCGGATCAGAAGGCAGCCAGCATTCACCTTGCATTTGTATTCATGACTATACAAGGAAGAGGGCAGCAGCAGGTCAGGCCCACTGAGATCCACAGAGATTACTTTGTCGATGTGGGATGTTTATGTTCTGATGGGGTGTTTTATAATCGACTCTTAAAACCATGCCGCAGCCTATTTGTTCTGGTTTCATGGCAGATTGGAACACAGGAACTGTTGTGGCTTTCCAGGGTCACTTTTTTGTTTTTTTTTTTTTTTTTTTTTTTTTTTTTAGGAAAGGCATTGCATGCCCCCCTTCATCTTTTTGCTCAAAAGTTTCCAACATTTCCAAACTGTAAAGTGTTTGGTTTAGGATCAGACCTGGCAAGCATCACCTGGGTTGTCAAGTCTGCTCACCCATTGGTGCGGGCAGCTACTTTAGTGCTGGTGCTTTCCGAAGCCACACAGCCGGGACCGTGCCTGGGAGCAAGTGCCCCTCCTTGCTGTCCCACACCAGTCCCCGCTTCTTGCCACAACTTGTCCTTTGTAAGAAGGTGGCACCCACATGCATCCATCACAAAACTCCCTAAGGGAACCCCCTCCCTGTCCCCTACTGTGGTGGCTTGACCTTGGCCAGCTGCCAGACACCCACCCAGCTGCTCCCTCACTCCCGCTCTTCAACAGGACAGGGGGAGAAAATAAGGTGAAAAAACTTGTGGGTTAAGGTAAAGACAGAAATTGAGAACCATAACAGGCAAAACTTGCACTAGACATTGCCAGTCTGTGAAGACAATGTGATGAATATGTATGATCTTCAGGGAAAATGTGAGCTGAGGGAGGGAACAGGTATTGCACATGACCAAGGTGCGCTGGTGCAGTGAAACCAGGGCTTGCACCCCTTGGTCATCAGCACCACCTACTGACACCTTCATCTGCTGGGGACCTCTGTCCAGCTCCTTCCTGACAATGAAAAGCCAGGCTATGTGGTGCCACCTGGGGAGCTGAACCACCTCTTTCTCCAGCCCCTGTGCTCCAGAGGAGATGCACTGCTTGCACCCATCCTAGCAATAACCCTGAGATGGTGGCTGTGATAGGGAATTGGGTTTGGGAACAGGAGAGTGAAGCTGTATCTCTCACTGACCTGCCATGAGGTGGTGGGGAGATGCTTTGCCTGTGATTTATACAGCCATACTTTGACTTCTGAAAGTTTGATGTCTGTGTCTGAGCTAGCCAATGTGGGTAGCTCCCGGGGCAATTAATTGTACCCAAACATAGGCATCTAACCTAGGTGGAGTGAGTTTACCTCTGGAGATGTCTTCTTCTCTGTGCTGATCATCTAAAATTCTAAAAATAACTTAGCTTAGAGTTCATTGAGTGACTTGAAAACATTTTGAGTGTTTCTGTTTCCCATTCCATTTCTTGGTCTTACCTCTTTTGTTTCCTTTCTCTGTTTAGTGACGTGGCCCGTTTCTCACTTTTTATGTCTACTGTGACTTGTACAGTGGGACCCCAGCCTTCACTGAAGCCAAACGCTTCATCTAATTAATAATAATAAAAAAGGAGAGTGATATACTCTTTGTGCAAAAATTTAATTTTTTTTTCTAATTCCTGTTCAGTTGAAATAGCTCATTTCTCTTGAAAAGCAATTGAAATGTCATTAGTATTTTCATTAGCATGATGACTGATGATACAAGGCAGGCAAGTAGATTTGGGGCCTAGGCTGATAAATTTTCATGATGTTTTTGTAAGACTGTACTAAACACTTCAGAAGTCACATGCCAAGTGGTTGCAGATCATTTAAAAAAACAGAAGACTTTTTTTTTTTTTTCTTTAACTCCTGGAATGAGAAACAGCCGCACAGCTATACAGAAATAGCACAGCAAGCCCTGGAAATGCCCAGCAGTTGCTAAACATTTTTTTTCCTTCATTGAAACAGTAAATCTTCATCAATGAAGATATTTTACTGATGTGTCTTTGGCGTTTTGTGGGGTTTTTTTCCCATCTCTGAGGATTCACATCTCTAGATGAAATGGCTCTTATGTTTGTGGGGAGGAGAGAAATTCCTGTGGAGAAACCCAGCTTAAGACCTAACCATAACTTAAGCTGCCTTTAGAGGCTTTTTTGAGCAGTTGAGCTGGATTTAAGCGATACATGTGTGTAAGCCATCATGACGGTTTTGCTTCCAGAGCCTTTTCCCATCACTAAATGAACAATGAAGAATGGATAAACAAGAGGGGAGAGGAAATGTTAAGCTTAGTTAGTTGTCTAATCATTCTGAGACTTTTTGCCCTCTTTGCTTTGAGTGAGCTTCAAACACAGATGAAGCAAATTATGCACTTGGGGTGGCTTGTTCTTGTATCTATTGGATAAGCTATATTTATTTCATTGATTCCTTCTGTATATATGAGCAATTACAGACCTGTGTCCTGTAAGTTCCTGTGTTTTTCTCTCACCTGCAATTTCGAATTGCTGGGTTGTTGGATTTTTTTATTTTTTATTTTTTATGCTCTGTTTACTGGAAGAAAAAAAATAATGTACTCACTTCCATATAATGTCAAGCAAAAGACCCTTGTCATGGGACAGAAAAAAATATTTCTAATTTTCTTCCTGGGCAACAAATCCATCCTAAAAGACCATGGGAAATTTCCACAGTTTTTAATTTACTGCATGTATACGTTGATGCCTTGCATTGCAGCCGTTTTGCTTCCCATTCAGAGAAGAGTTGACAGGACACGGTTGTGCTGCTCCTTCATTGGTGACAAGGGGATATTTACAACGATGAGATATTTCCCTACCCACAAGAGACTTTGGGACAAGCGAAAATGAAGGCTCAGGGCTCGATTCATTTGCCCACACGTAGTTGTCAACTGTCATTTGAGATGCCTAGGATATCCTGCCTGGCCTCCAGCTGCTCTTGCAGAAGGGCAGAGGTCTTGCCTGAAGCCCTTTATCATATCTGCCAGCCTCCCTCGGATGTTTTGAATACTTCAGGGCATTTCAAATACAACCAGGTGCCTGTGTAGAGGTTAGACTCCTGGCCCAGTGATGCACCATCCACATTTGAGCCTCTCCATTAGAGTACGAGGAATTTAAACCTGAGAGGTTGTTTGGCCACAGAGCTTCAGGGGGAGGATGGATCCTCTCCCCCAAATCTGGGTATCTACAGCATAAGATTCCTACGTGAGTTAGGTTTCTTAGCTTTCATTATAGTCAGTGAAAGTTTAGCCAATGGAGCCTGGAAAGTAATTAATCTTGGACTAAAGACCCTACTTTTTTAGATGAAAGACCCACTCCACTCTTCTGACTGTATTAATGTGATTTCTGTTGCCTGTCATGGCAGCTTAGACACATAGCTCTCATGTAAACTCTCAGGTTGTGGCCACCTAAAGTTAGATGAGATGAACACCCTATTCCCTTAGTTATTAAAAAAAAAAAAAAAAACAAAACCAACATCAGAAGGGCATAAGTACAAATCCTTAGATTTGTTTTCAAAGATAAAATTCAAAATATTGAATTTGATTAGGCTGTTTTGCTGGGTAGTTGTTCCAGTAGGAGAAAACAAGGCCTGAGTGCCTTTTCACACCAAAATTGCTAAATAAAATCCCTTTAAACTTCTTCCTCCCAAGAAGCTTTTCTGCAAAACTTCCAAGGCTAGCTTCTGCAAACAATTGTCTGAAACTCAGACCTATCCTTAGGTAAATCTGTACTGGGACATGGAGTGCTGAGCAAATAAAATATCAACTTAATTTAAAGGTTGGAGAGCCCGTGCTTGGCAGTTTACTGAAGTTCATTGTTTTTTCCATAGTTTGATGACCTGACCAAAATCTCAGTCAGGGTCAGAATTTCAGCAGATTCAGCCACTGTTAAATCTTTCCTTTTGGATAATAACATTTTGCCACCCCAGGAAAGCAACCATAATTAAAGAAAAGCTCTGCTTGTATCACCTTTGCTTCATCATGATGCTCTCTCAGAGTGGATGTTTAAAGGGAACATATTCCTATCCTGATACACCTTTCTATATTTTGTCTGCCTGGTGCTATAAAATAAGCATATAAGGCTGAGGGGAGAGAAGTTCATTGGTTGAAGAACCTAAAATAACCTGTTTTGGCTCCAGTAAATCTGAAAACTGAAGACAAGCTTGCACCAAAGCTGTGCAGAAAAGCACTCTGGAAATTTAGAGTGGCTCAGGCATAGACGTGCAGCATTCAAGTTGATAGTATAACTCCAAATGTCAGTGGTTAAGAGCATTTAGGGTTTTCCCAGTATGTTCTTTATTCTGGTTCTTGTCAATCTGCTTTTCACACGTCTGTAATAAGCTATGTCCCTCCTCCAGCTCCTTTCCAATCTATTCTTTGTCTCCTATTTCCATCTATTTCCCTATTTCATTCCACTTTGCACTCTTCACCTCTTTAACCTCTTCTTCATCAGTCAGAACCCTTCTTTTGTCTATACTCCACAGAGGCAGTCTCTGACCTTATTACATGTGGTCTCTCTGCCATCCTTCTTACACTGTTATAGGAAGCAGTCTCCAGCAAGAATTTTAATGAAAACCACTCTCAATAAAGTATTTCCTTCAGAATTTTCCTTTGAAAAATATGTAAAATCCAAAGATTTTACACTAGAGTTCATATCAGAGAAATGGCGTATCACTGAGGTTTTCAATAGGATGCAAGGGAAAGGATGAACTTCAGGAAAAATCCTGAATTCTAGATCCGTCTGCCTGTTTTTCCTCCATTCACAGTCACCCTGAGCTGTTAAAATAAAGTCAAACATTGTACTCTATGTGATCATTTTCAAATATTTTAGTTGTTTTCAGAATGCCATTAGGATATGGCAACAATTAAAGTCCTATATACCGTAATGATAGCTAACTATTAAACTTCTTTGTTGCCAAGGTTAATTGGCAATAACACTTATGATCTTACCTATGCATCTGTTTAAATAGATTTCAGTTTTCATATTGCAGTCAATTATTGTGGTTTTCAGAATGAAAGGTAAAAAAATACCCCATATCTATTGATCTGAAATACAGAAAAGGAGAGAAGAACAATATATGCACTCCCAGTGTGCATTATTTTTCATCTCTGGTGCTGATAAAGCAAGCACTCATTTTAGCAATAAATCAGCATTAAAGTGGGATGAATGGACTCAGATATTAAAACAAAGCCAGCACGAAACCTTCTAAAAATAAAAACTCCTCTGTTACAGTCTCCTAGATTGCAGGGTATATTGGGACTTCTATTAAGTGCTGAGATTTTACTTCAAACGCATGTCATACTCAGAGTATTTCTCATTGTATGAACTGGGGCATAGCTTATTACAGATAAAGAAGAAAAAATAAATGACTAGGCTGCCCAGCAGGGAGAACATTAACTTGGAAATCAGCACTCTTGGATGCTCTTATCAGCTCCGTGACTTTCAACCCATCCTCGTCCCACCTGTCCCCAAGTGCCTACCACTGTGGCATAGCCGCCTTTGCTTGGGGCTGCTGTGGGTAGAAAGGTGTGGACCCCTCTGGGGAGCAGTTCAGATATTACTGAACTAAGTTAGATGGTGGAGGTGCCCACCTGATTCTTCTGTTTTCCTTTTGTGTAACAGTATGGGTAGCTGGGTTCGAACAACATCCCTGGTACTGTTTGCTTTTCTAACACAGACCTCACCACAGGACTACTAAAACTGGTGTAATGCAAATATAACATTTCCGTTTGAAAGAAAAAAAAATCAGCTGAATTTGTGCATCATACAGATATTGTCTTTTGCTGAATGCATACACAGGGAGAATGAAGCTTTGCCATTTCTAGAGGAGCATTGTACTGTTTTTCTCAGTGGAGGTCTCTTAGTCAAACTTGTTCAGCAAGATTTTTGCTAATTATTTTGCTAACTCCTCTTAGATTTCATCACTTTTTGTTCACTGGATGTGCCTGAAAAATGAGTCCATCATTACACCAGCCCAGCCCTTGTGCCTCATTCGTCCTTCCCCCACTAGCAACTTGAATCTTCTGCCCATGCTTCATGCCAGCACTCTCCTACCAAAGCTGTCAGTGTCCCATTTAATCTGTGATAAATACGAACTGCTCCCAACTCTGTTTGCCTAGGGGATATCAGCTCTATCTGCCACATTTAAAAATGATCATCCCTGTTGTTAAGAAAAACAACTCAAAACACCACCCTTGACTTTTCTCATTACTTACGGACTGAAATTTCCCCATCTGTCTTTCCTCAGCTGTGTTCTTGAGAAAGAAATCCTATCTTCTGTTTCCTTCCTCCCCAGTGAGCATATCCTCATCCACTATGACAGCTCATCTCAGTGTGACTACTCATCTCTAGGTAGTTCCTTGCTCCTAGCTGCAGGTCTTTTTATTTCTGCCCTTCGGCGTACCTAATGGCTTTTTATGCCTTAAAAAAAAGCCCTTTAGCTCGCTCTTCCATCTAACCATCCTCCCTCAAACACTTCTTTTTCATTTCACTTCTTTCAAAGATTTTAATTTTTCTCCTTCCCCCTCTGCAAGAGAATTTAGTTCTTCATCACCATGTATTAAATGATTCATTCACTGAGATATTTCACGGCGAATTTCATTTCTCCAACACCATCGGTCTCTGTCTGTCTCGATTCTGTCAGTCTCCAACAACAGTAAACTATAACTTTCTGCTCAACTAAAAGTTTCAGGCTCTGGGCCGGAAAAGCCTTTGACTCTGAACCCATTAGCTAGCCCCTTTAGCTTAAATCCGTGTTCACAAGGCCTGGGACTTTGACTCTGAATTAGCCTTTTGAACCCTCAGGGTTTTCTCTCGTTAAATTTATTGATTGCTGTCACCTGCATATAACTAACATGTTCTACTTTGATCCAAGTTCTACTGGAAATCCTCATTTCACGTGCTCATCGCCTCCTGGCATGACAGAATTTGGTGGTTTCTTCCATGATATTTTCAAATCCCAGTCCCACTCTGAAGGGCTGTGGGACCTGGGAAGGGCCTGCAGGGGTCTAGAGGAGACTCGGTATGAGCACACTTACAGCCTCCTTGGGTTATTGTCCCATACTGTCCTGAAATACGAACTGCTTCCACCAGCTCCATTAAATCTATTTTAATCTTTGAGTACGCAAGGAATGAACTTCCAGACACACATCACTTCATCTCCCATGACCAAGGCTGCACATCCTTTATTCCTCAGTCTCCTGACCCAGGCCCCCTCCGTTTTCACACTGGCAATGTGCAGAGGAGGAGGGAAGGGAATGAGATGGAGGATTCATGATTCTTCCTGTAGCAGTACAGGAAAAAGCAATTCCAAACAAAACCAAAAGGCAAGGCTCAAGACGCCATCCCCTAGGAAGTCTAATTCACTGCAAATATAAGCTTGAAACAGGCGGAAGATTGGCCTTTTGAATCAAATTGCAGCTGATCATCCTCTTAGCTGGAGGGGCAATGACAATTTGAGACTCATCTTGACGATGCGCAAAATAATGCTTCCTTACCCTTTCCTCCTGGGGTTTAGTTCTTGCATGGATAACACTAGCAGCTCTGTTGTTTTCCAACATCGCATGTTAATGTAGGCTGCAGGTTCCTGCATCCTGCAGCTCCACGCCATCCTGGGACCTACCTCCCAGAAGTGGAAGATGATCTGAAGCCTCTATAGACAACCCCACAGTTGTATATAGCAGCAGCAGCTGCTCTGCTTGCTTAAGCAGTGCCTTGCGAGGCTTCAGGTATGCAGCAGTTGCCACTATGCGCCCTGTCAGGAAACACAATTATCTTCATAAGGAGGCGAAGAGGAAGACTTGCACTGCGTTTCTTGAACTCAGGCGCAGAGATTCACCCAAGTAGAAACGAATGGCAAGATGCATTTAACCTCATTAGTTTCAGTAGGGCTGACTTTGTGCAATCCATCAGTGTACAGATACATTAGGGGAACTAAACTATTTCCACATCTCATTTACATAATGGATGGGATGTGAAATGAGTCCTATGGAAGAGAAGCGCCCTGGAGGCACTAAAGTTTATCACAATATGTAAGAGTTCTTTTAGATCATTGCATTAAATTTCCACTAACAAGATAACAAATTAATTGTCTGTATTACTGTACTAACCCAAAGCGGATAAAGTGTATGATTTCAGCAGAGGAAGGCAGCTGTTTAAGACAGCTTGGTGGTTATAGGAGGAGGCAGAAGAGATCAGTATGTCTCCCAGCATTTGTGTGCCATGATGCCAGGCCTCCTCCTGCCCCTTTAAGAAATCTGGCTCTTCTCTAATCTGATGTTGGACTTGAGCTTTATTAGTGAAGTGAGGGAGAATGAGTAAATCAACTGTATCAGACAAGCCTCAGGACATCTGGAAATTGATCATTCTGCAGAAATAAGCACTCTGTGTTTATTAGCTGGGAGTTCATCACTATCGCTTCTCTTTATCCAATTCCTAAGAGATTTCAAAGCTATCATCATAGCATTAGCTCTTCTGACTGTGCTACTGCAGATAAAGATCAGAAGATCTATCTAATGATGGCTTTCTCGGTCTCCCTCTTTCTTTCTCTAAAGCTATCCTGATTTAAAAAAAAATAGAAGTAGGAAAATAGCTGGAATGAAATAAAGCAGTCTCCGTGTCTTAAATTTTTGCCTGTTGGCAATAAGAGTAATTTTTTTTTTTTTTTATTCTACAGGAACTTGGTTTTATTCAGGGGGACACATCCTGCAGAATAGAAAATCCCTCATAGAAGAGGTGGAATTTGAAGTTTCTAATGTGGTGGTGGAAAAGGGAGGAAGATAAAAGGACCTAAAGCCATAAAGCAGTGCTGTACATTGAAAGTACAGTTATTTTTAAATGATAATACACGTCAAATAGAAGCCAGGGAAATGAATTCCATAAGTTAGAAAGGTAATAATATTACTTTAAGAAGAATAATTACTTTCCTTAACTACATTTATCACATAGTAATTCAGTTCTCCCTTCTGGAATATGATGCAATGCCAAACTTTTGACTGATTTATTTAAAGTCAGCCTTAAGAAAAGATTCACCCAGATACAAGGTTTCTTCTGGTTCTTTATTCAAAAGGGAGGAGTTATCAAAATGCAAATGCTATGACTAACTTAATGTTTAGATGTGCATTCCTGTACAGCTGCATTGCGTAGCTACATTGTGCAGAGACACTGGGAGAAAAATCGTCTGTAAGAGTTTTCTGATAACAATGGTCAGATGCATAAACAATTTAAGTACAGCTGTGGATTTCCAGAAATCTGCGGGGAGTATGAAATCCAATGCAATGAAGTCTCTAAAGAAAAATCTTCCCTAGCAGAAGCTTCACTGAGATCAATTTTTATCAGCTGATTTTCTCTGTTTTCCAATCACAAATTAACATTTACTGTCTCTTTTGAACTGGCACTTAGAGTTCCAGCCTGAGTGCGTATTGTGCTAGATTCTGTACACAAATTAAAGAAGAAAAGGTGGATGTTGTCCAAGAACCTTTCTATATAAGTACAGGATGAGAGAAAACAGATGAATGCAATAAGCAGAGTGAGCATGATTTAACAGTAAAGCAGAGATAGTTAATTAATCCGTTTGTACAGAGCCTAGCACAATGGAGCTAGACCACATTACTTGCAATGTAAGTACTTAATAACAACAACAGTAATGACTAGGCCTTTAAAATTAATGTATTAATTATCAGTCAGAGCTCATAAGTTGCTTAAGCAGTGAATGAAGAATGCCAGTTTTTTATCCAAAGTATCAGGGGACCCATAAATCTTTAAGAAAAAGGCCAGTTTCACATCAGTATTGTGTTCCCTCATACACAGTGTCAGTCTGCCCTGAACTAGAATAGTGCTTCTCCTGATTCACCCTTTTACTTATGATCATTATGACTATTTATTTATAATCATGCCATCATTGTTTTAGGTTCTTGATAATCTCCTTCGCATTTGCCCTTGCTTTTGAAGCTGTCCTTTCCCTTAGACCTTTCTCGTTAGACAAATAATGATTGATTTCCTCCCTGCTTTGCTGCCTGTTGTTCACTTGCATGTGCACACAGTGTTGTCTGTGCTATCAGTAGAACTCAGGAAACCTAAGGTATGGGTCTTTCATGGGATGAAGTGGGTTCTAATTTGGAGGAAATGCACAAAGATCAATAGACAGGTGATAAACAAGGTCTGAATCAGACCACCCATATACACCGTCTTGTTCTCTCTCTGGAGCAGCGATAAAGGATAAAATACACTGGAATCATGGTTGTGTGTGTGTGAATTTTAAACTCTGAGCCCCCTGTGGTGGTGTTGCAGATGGTTTCTTGTTACCTGACTCAAAGATGGGTTGAACTGGGGGGTTCTCTTATGTAAGGCCTTCTGAACAGAGCACCCCAAATGGGAGGAAAAAGTCCAATGAAAGGTGATGGTACCATGCCAGCAGGTCCATCTACTCAAGTGATAGACCTCCCACCACTGCAACATGAATCACAGCCTTGTGAGCAAATCGCTGCACCTCCGTGGGTTTCCAACGGTATCTCCAAGTCTGTTTGCATTTTGGAATCTATGAAAGGAACCTGACGGTTCTTCCTTATTGGCTGCTCCAGATCCATAAATTACTCCTGTTCCTCAATTTAGATGAGAATTTCAGTGAGGTGAGTGATATAGGCTGAAGAAACCAAGTGCCTAAAACAAAAGACAGATGGCTGAACCCCCGATTCACCAGCGATGAGCTGCAATTGGGCCATGTAGACTTTGAAGTAATTCATTACATTTGTATGTCTTCTGTAGGGGGAGGATTTTCCTCAATGATTTGTATGACCTTGCTAAACCCAGATAGGTGGTAATTGAGCAGCAACTACTTCTTCAGAAGAAACAGAATAAAAATATTGAAAATATTGACTCACCCCAAAGGCAGTAAGCAGTACTTTGGTCTTTGACCTTTAAGCATCCTAGGGTAGTCAATAACCTGGCTGTTAGATGCTGTGCCTGCCACTGATTTTGATTTGGGAGTAGTTTAACCTTGAACCAAGATCCAAGTAACCACGGCAACAGGAAGTCGGCCTCTCCATCCAAGGAGTGGGAATCCATAAATCAAGGTCCCTAATGCAAACACTGTGTGCAGGTAGAGATTTGAGAGGATAAGTGGTTTGTGAGGGATTACCTTTGAAAAAATGAATGACTGTCCCTTGATATGTTGAAGCACAAGCTTCACAGAGACTTTTTTTTTTATCAATAGAGGTCAACAGGTTACAGCTGCATGTTTTCATATGGCTCTTTATATAGGCCTTTCAGTTTAATTAGAACCAGATGTTGAATTTATGAGGTTGTTAGCATTATTATGTACCATATGCACATGCATATATGTGTATGTGTATTGATACATACACCCACATGCGCACATTTCTTGCGCAAAAGCTACATTCATGAATAAATAATGTTAAGGCTCAAACTCAAGCACTACGGAGTGTGGAAACCTCAGTTTTGCATACGCACAGTTCCATAGTGCTGTGATCCCATAGGCATAATTACCTGGTCAAATATCCCAGTTATTCTATGGGACACTGCTTTATTCAATGTATAGCGCTCACCTAACAAACAGCTATTTGGTAGTTGGATTTTCCTCTCACTATTCAGTGTGTGACATCATGTCTCATTTATTCCACATTTCTAAGCCTTGGTGTGAATAGATGAATGTTTCATGAATGTTGATAATTTTATTTTCGCAGCACTGCTCTTGAGATGAGGGGTATATTATTGTTCTCATTTGCAGTAGAGAAGCTGAGCGAAGAGAGATTGAAGTTGAATGGATACAATTTGAGATGCTTAATACTTGATTTGAGGCTCTGGAAGGATTTCTGTCTAATAGGCAGAAACTCCTCTGCATATCTCCACCAAGCTATGACCTGTAATTCTGTCTCACTCCTGACTATTCCTGTGCTCAGACCCGTTCTCCTCTGTTAAGTCCCAGGCTGATATCAGGTCACAGGTCCATCAGGACTCCTATTTCTGACTAGCCCACTCTGTAGACCCATCTTTCAAACTCCTCTCACCAGCGCAGTTCTTCTGTGCCTGAGTCTTCTGGAGATCTCTTCCACAGTTTCTGAGACAACCCAAAGGTCTCCAGATATTTCACATTTTGTGTGCAAGGGACAAAGGCAGGGACTGTTCATAGCAGCTCCAAGCTGCAAATACACGGAAATGTTGGTTGGTATCTGGAGAGGCTGAGCGCAGCCAACAGACGTAGAAGTTTGTGCAGCAGTTTCTCACTCTGCTTTGAGATCTTCTTGATCTTCTGGGAAAGGTATCAGGGTACTTGTGGGAACTCTTTGAGGAACTACCAGGCGCTATACAGGTGCAGCCAGGGATAGCAGTGGGGCTCACTGCTGCAGAGGACAAAGGCCCCCATCTGCTGAGCTGACCTGCTGTCCAGGGAGGCTTGCTGCTGGCTTGGGGCTTGGATCAGGGAAATTGTGGAGACATACCAAACCAAATCTGAGTGGCAAATCAAATCAAGTGAAGGTGGCAGGAGACTTGCATGAATGACCAAGGAACTCCTGAGTAATGTCAGACATAAAAAGGAAGCAAAAAAGAGGTAGAAACAGGAAGAGGTGACCCGGAGAACTATAGAGACAATGTCTAAGCATGCAGGGATGGGCTTAGGAAGCCAAAGCCTATCTGGAGTTGAATCTAGCAAGGGCAGAAGGGAAAGAAGAAGTGTTTCTACAGATGCATAAGCATCAAAAAGAAGCCTAGGGAAAATGTGGGCCCACTGCTAAATGGAGCAGGGACCCTGGTGGCAAAAGATCAGCAAAAGACTGAGGTACTCATTGTCTTCTTTGCCTTAATCTTTACTGGTAAGACTGGCCTTCAGGAATCCCAGGCCCCTGAGACTGGTAAGGAAAGGAAACTTACTCTTAGTGGAGAATGATCTGGTTAGGGAACAGTTAAACAAACTGAACATACATAAGTCCATGGGACTTGACAAGATGCACCCAAAAGTGCTGAGGGAGGTGGCTGATGTCATTATGAGGCCACTCTTGATTATTTTTGAAAGGTTGTGGTGGTTGGGAGAGGATCCTGAGAACTAGAAAAGAGCAAATGTCTGTCCAGTAATGGCAAGAAGAAAGACCCAGGGAGCAATGGGCTGGCCAGCCTCACCTTAGTCCCTGGGAAGGTGATGGAGCAAATAATCCTGGAAAGCATTTCCAAACATATGAAGGACAAGAAGGTGATTGGGAGCAGTCAGCATAGATTTATGAAGGGAAAATCATGCCTGATCAACCTGATGTTGCTTATCTCGACTTCAGCAAGACTTTTAACATTGTTTCCTATAACCTCTTTATAGACAAACTGATGAAATACAGACTAGATAAATGTACACTGAGATGGACTGAAAACTGGCTGAACTGCCAGGCTCAGAGGGTCGTGATCAGTGGCACAAAGGACAGCTAGATGCCAGTCGCTAGTGGTGCACCCAAGGTGTCGATACTGGGGCCAAAACTATTTAACATGTTAATTAATGACCTGGGTGATGGGGTAGAGTGCACCTTCAGCAAATTTGGAGAAGATACAAAACTGGCAGGAGTAGCTGATATGCCAGAGGGTCATGCTGTCACCCAGAGGGACCTCAGCAGGCTGGAAAAATGGGCTGAGAAGAACCTCATGAAGATCAACAAGGAGAAGTGCAAAGTCCTACACCTGGGGAGGAACAACTGCATGCACCAGCACATGCTGGGGGCTGACCATCTGGAAAGCACTATATATGATATATATTTCTCTTGGAAATGAAGACCCCCCCAGGGAATGGTAACTTTAATAATGCCTTCAAAAAAAGTAAACTAATCAATTAAGATTTGTCAAGTAATTACTCTAAGAATTGGTCTACACAAGTGAAATTAATAAATTAAAATAATTAGCCTTATAGTTTGTGTGTTTGGCTAATTATATAAACATTTACCATGCACATTTTCAAACTAAACTTAACTAGCATCCATCTAGAAACTCCCCCTGGTGTAAGAGATTGTACCACAAATTACAGAGGTCACATGTTTAATATATGTCAATATATTTTCAAGGAAATTTGCATAATATATGCAAATGTATTGAAGAGTCTCAGCTGTTGTAAATTCTAATCCCATCCTTAGCATCCAAATCATATACAGCAATATGTGTTGTGGGCTGGTTTTTTTTTTAACTGACCAGCTCCTCCACCGGTTTAACTACATTAGTGAGGTTGCTGAAATACGCTCCACACGGGGCCCTGCTCTGGGACTGCTCAGGCACTGGAGCGAAGGCAGAATGCAGCTTGATTATTAAATGTAGTGGTTCACTGGGGACATGGTAAGATTAGAAATCCACAGTCCTTGCTGCTTGCCATTTACCTTCCAGTTAGAAACCGAGGTGTTGGTCTTAGCCTATAAAATCTTGGATGATTTGGGCTTGGTCAAAGGGATATTGTTATTCTTCTGCCCATGGCAGGGGGGTTGGAACTAGGCGATCTTTAAGGTCCCTTCCAACCCAAACCATTCTACGATTCTATGATTCTATGTCTGAACATCACAAAACACATTTTTACTTTGAGGATGACCGAGCACTTGAACAAGTCACCCAGAGAGATTGTGGAGTCTCCCTTCTTGGAGATATTCAAAACCTGACCAGACATAGTCTAGGGCAACCTGCTCTAGCTGACCCTGCTTGTGCAGGGTGGAGTGGACTAAGTGATCTCAAGAGAAGCCTTCCAATGTCAGCTGCTCTGTGATTTTTGAATCAACCTTTGATTGCCAAAATCTGATGCATTTTATCTGAGGCCCATGTGCAAGTTGAGATTTGAAAAGAGAAGGAATTTATGAAGGATTACCTTTGAAAAATTAATGACTGTCCTGGATATGTTGAAGCCCAGCATCTCAGAGACCAGGAGAGGTTTTCATAACTTGGCAAAGACACAACAAAAAGTCCTCACCCTAGCAGACTTTTGCTCCGGTCTCATGAGAGAGGGGCTACTGGATTTTTACAAAGCAGCAACTGCTAGGAGTTTTCTAAAATGGGCAAAAAAAATCCCAGTCTTATTGTAAAAACTGACTGAGGCATTTTAGCTGCCTTTCTACTTGGTAAATTAATATACTTACAGATATATATGCAATATGTATACACACATATGAACTCACAGAAATATTACATATAAATGGGTGGATATACATTCAGGTGTATTAGGCAGATATCTAATACATAAAATTTCATTCCCAGCAGTTTAAATGTGACACATTTATAAGCAAACAAAATGGGTTCAAATCATAGGAAAGTTTGAGAAACATTGTTAAGGAAGGAATCTACCAGCCCTGAGTTCACAAGTTTTATTTTTCTGAAATATTTGACCTCTTTGGTATATTTCTACCACTCATTTCTTCTGCATTGTAATCCCAAGGTAGAAAAATGTATGACAAATCACTTGTTTTTTTTAAACTCCCACCTCTTTAATGAGTTGTAAGACAAATTTTCATTAGGAAGGGGATTCCTAAAAAATAATTATAAGTGTAATATACTTTAGACAGGGAATTACATACTGAGGCTGTTCCTGATGCCTGCTCCTTACTCAGATGAAACACCCACTGAGTCAAGTCATTACAGAAGAGAAGTGTGTGAGTGTGGAGAATACACGACCCAGAGAATGACAAATAGTCAATCCCACTAAATACAGATATGAAGCATGTCTGTCTTTGTATGTATATCAGTGTGTGTTTTTGCTTGGAGAATAAAAAGTAGTAATGTGAAATTATTATGTTGGTTTACCATTGTTTATAAAGATCAGTGATGGTACATCCTGAAGCAAAATTATAAAAAAACCCCAAACAATCATGATCTTTGCTAGTATCAAGACCATATTACAGGCACATTCACAGGAGGATATTGAAATATATCAAGGTAGCAAGGACAGCAACTGACTACTCTTTTTCAGATACTCCCCAGACAGGTTGCTTTATCAATATTCATCCAAATTTTGTTTCCTTCCCCAGGAATTGTAGGTCCCCACTTAAAAGCAGACCAGACTTCACTTCACAGTAAAATGGAAAGTTCTGCCTGTAACATGATGACCAGAAGGAAACCAGCAGCTGTTGACAGTGTTGCAATGCCAACTCCAGTATTATCTCTCCTACCTTCATCATCGGCAACATCTGAAGCAGGTAATATTGTTTCCCTCCATCCCCTCTATTTCTTCCTCATCTTCTTCCTTCTGGCACTGCACTGAACAATATGTGCTTGTACTGCTCTTCCTGATTGGAGAAGTAGCTGCAAATGTGCATATCTAATGTGATAATCAAGCTGTAATTTTTCTAACACTTTCTTATCGCGATCGTATCTTGGCATATCAAATCTATTTTATTCACATTCCACCACTTGTGCAATAATGAGGACACAAGTAGCACCAGCCCGTATGATCTAGCAGGGGACTCTGAAGCAAGACTCTTGGGTTCCTTTCTCAGCCCCGTTGTTCATTTATTTGAATGTTCCCATCCCTGTAGCACGAATATGCCGAATACACAGTGAATAGCTAAGGAGCAGCTGAGATTTCTTTCTGCATACTTCACTGATTTTAGCATAACATTCTGTCTTGCAAATGTGAAATTATCTGGGGCAATGAACAGTGATTTAAAATATATCAGAATAAATAAGTCAGAATAGCATGTTTTTCAATCAACGTATATTTTGTGCTTCTATTTTGAATCAGATCAGAAAGGTGATAGCTTTATACAGTCAGAAATTGAGCCAAGTCATTCAGGCATCATCATGCCTTTTCTTGGGCATGGATAGAGAAGTTAATCTTGCATTGTGTCTTAATTTCCAGTGAATGGGGAACCCACAGTACATTACCCTACATGCAGCCATTAGGAGTTTCATAGTCTTGTCAAACCTTTGATTCCACATTCACAAAAAATTTATTTGTATCACTGAGTTATGGAATGATTACATATTTAATTACGCAATTGAAAGTGCTGTTTCAGTGCACTCCTTTTGATTTTCCTCTCATTGCCTGAATATTTAGTGAAAACAAGGGATCCGTGCTGTAAAGTAGCCTCTATAAAGCTAAATTTTTATATAAAAAAATCAGGATTCTCTGTTTAGCTTTTAATACTTTCCTATGTATAAACTAAGGACAGATTTTTAATGCAGCAGAGAATGAAAGCACACAAATATTTTATGATCAGTTTCAAGATGAAAGTGTATGCTTGACTGCATAGTTCATTCTTTCCATTTTCAGAAGTCTAATTAAATTGTTGGTTTATCTGTAGCCCAGATGTTGAAATAATTTAGTGAAAACTGAAAGAAACTGTGTTAATGGGAAAACAGGACAGTGCTTTGGGTTTTCTGTAATTAATAGGGAGCTCTTTGAAAATTCCTCCATTCAAACCAAGTCGACAAACTGAGCCCAGCTGTTGAGCAAACAGTCTTTTCTGTGCCATGTTCTTGCAAGTGGCCTCAGGCAACTCCGAAGGGGTGGAGAATGGCAGGCAGTAAGAAGGATCTTTAGTGCTGCAGACATAACAAAGCCATCCAGAATAAAGTTAGGGGAGTGATGGAGAACTTCCAAGGGGTCTGACCTACCCGGGCTCACCTCCTCATTCAACACCGCTGTGCTGGAGTGGGTCCTCCAGCCTGCTTTAAGCTGCCCTTGGAAATGTATATTTTTGGTAGAGATTTCTCTCTTTGCCTCAGAAGCTATTTCCAGCGTCATATCAATCCTCCGTGACTTCCTGGCATGGCCTGTGGCCGCTTCAATTTGTCTCTGTCTGTGAGACGGAGCCTCACTGCATCTGCGTACCCTGGGGAAGGGAGAAACACAGGGCCTCCATGTGCCTTATTTTAAATGTGTAATGCTGGTTTTTAAGACTAACGCTGGTTCTTGCTTGTTTGGGGCATCTAGGTGAGGTTGTTTAGAGGGTGGGAAAAGGATGGAGGAAAAGTACAAAAGCCTGTGCTGCATGAAGTATTTCTAGTTTCTCTTCACTTTGGGATGGATTGTGCCAAATAACTTCAGGTCTTCACGGAGGCAGTGCATGGCCCTGCAGCTTGGGGAGTTGTAGGGAGATAACTGTGCCCAAGCAGCAAAGTGTCTCTCCGCTGCATCCCCAGCACCTGGAGGTTGCCATCATGTTGTATCATCTCTATAGGAGCGTATTCTCTTTTTCATATGACTGCGTGCAGACAGAGTGTTACTATTTCCTTCCTCCTCTTCAACACTTTTTAGATGAATTCCGCCAGGTAGAGTAAGATGAAAGTCTTCCTCCCAAAGCAAGATTTCCACGTGCAAACAGCAAAGTGTGTGCAGGAAGAGAACAACAAAGCCTAAAAC
>NW_008824669.1:1843413-1847505 GCF_000699105.1 Pygoscelis adeliae | reverse complement strand
TGGATAAAATGGAAAAGATTAGTACTTAGCTTTGTTTTTCAGCAGAGCAGTATATCACATGGCAATATAGCAAAATATTTTATATCAAAGATTGCTCACCAAGAGCTTCCAGATGAGTTGATAACACCTAATGGCTCTCACTTCAATAGTGGTTTATTTTGGCAGATCTCCCTGATACTTTGTCATATGCACACCTCATCAAATCTTCCCCCTGCAGACCCATCAGACTTTTCCGCATAGTCTCCATACTCCAAATGTAGAATCAGATGTCCCTGACTCTCAATAGTCAAAATAATATTGGGTTTCCTGATATGTCCTCTAAAAAGCTTGACTTGAAAGAATATTACTTATTCAGTACATACATTCTGACTATTGGCAGACTATGTAACACAACTCAAATTTTTTCTAGAGCTTGCAAGTCCAGAGGCTTGCTAGGAAGAAAAGCAAAAACATTATTAGTAGCTTCTAACAAGCTTCCTGAGAAAGTCATAAACACCCCAAAGCATTTACGAAAGAAAAATTAGGGCAGTAAGCCAGCATAGAACAGCATAGAAGTTTTTTTTTTCTAAATGAGAAAATGAGTTTCTGTCCAAAAGGAAACAGACTGTCAGCTTGCAAAGTTTTAGGAGGGCAAAAAAGTATCTAAACAATGTGAAGGAAGACACTGAGAGTGGTGTTCATCTTATAGATTTACATGTAAGTGTAGATATCTACCCATAACTGTCTGCATACCAGTTAATTTCGGAGAACTAGACAGTTTGGCAGAAAGAAGATGTCTACCTTTGCTCCACGCAGGCACTGTCTACTCCCCATCAGGCTCCACTCAGGACACTCAGCCTGGGTGACCTGGACATCTTGGGTGCCTAAGACACCCATTGGATTTGGCAGGATGGACAGGAGACCTGCACCTTCCTTATCCAGTATCAGGGTGTCAGAAGGTTGCCCATGGTCAACTCAATTGCGTTGAGTTCCCATTTTAGAAACGGAGGTCATCCTCTACGGACTATACAGACCAGATCTCCATTGGCTGCGGTGGGGTGGTAATACTAAGCTTCAGAAACAACTGACTACAGATAAATCTCAGCAAATACATAAAATCTTTGCAGATACTTGGCTAGTGCTTTACTTCAAATTCATTTCCTGTCCTTTGGCTTACTTTCTTTCCAATGAAAGTTGAGAGCAATGCCAAATCTCCTGATTTCACCATGAACCTTGCAATTTTTCCTGTATTTTTGCTAAAATTCCCATCTCCAAGATTTCCATCATCAACTGAAAAATTTCAGCTTTACCTTGTGGAAAAAGATTGCATCTTGAATATGGGAATTTAAAAAAAAAGAATTCTGGAAAATGTCCCCTCACAATAACAATAAAAGGCAAAAGGTGGACAGTGCATATGAAGAGTGTGCAAAACGTTTCATTTCTTAAATATTCTGACGTGAAGCTACTCTCAGGATCTGGGAGGGTCTCAAAGGAGTTGAATGCTTAGGGCTGGAAATATTTGGACTATATATATCGATCACCAGTGAGGCCAGATGAGAGTAATCTTTTTGTGTGACAGGGATCTAACTTTTTTTTTTTTTATCAGATGACTGAGAAATAGCTTGCTGCCACTTGCCCTTAGGGCTCTTGCATCCACACTTTTTAGGGATGCAAAGGAATTTTGTGCAACTCGAGAGGAATTTTGTGCAACTAATTAGCTTCTCCTGAGCTACTTGGATATTTCATTTCCTTTCTCTTTTTCTTTGGTACCAAAATGACTGCATTCCTCTTTTCTTTTGTCCTCTGTGAATCACAAACTGCAAGTGGGTTTTATTTTTCTTTTTGGTGTAGGGAGTGGGTTACATATGGAAAATGTATTTTGTTTTGTAATTAATGAAAACCAGACTTCGGGAAGTTGGCCATCCAGGTCTTTATTTATAAGAGAGCATATGTCTGTGTTTTGTTTATGACTCACTCTTACTTCTTGCATTGTAACTTGGGTTTGTTTACGCAAGCTCTTTGCTGAATCCAAGCAACATGGTGGTATAAGAGCCAATAATTTATGTTCTCCAAGAGGGGAGGACAGTGAGTGAGGTTTGTATGCTGAATCTGTCATAGCCCATAGTGAGCAAGAGGAGATTCTACCACTTGACGGCTCCTGGTTATCTACAGAAAATGCTACAATAGCAGCTTTATTTAAACTACTGCTAGAAGATTAGCCTGTTAGCCATGAAGGAAGTGATAACCCCTAAATGAACCTTTCTCGAAATCTTGGCTGCTCTGGAAACTTCAAGGATTTCAAACCCTAATGACTGCTTGACAATCAGGTGTAAATTAAGTTTGCAAGTAGATGTGGGCTGAGGTTAATTTAGTGTGATGTTTTATTCTTTACTGAAAAGAAATTCCGAACTCCATCATTTCTTTTCCAGCAGCGCAGAACGGATATGTTAGGAGTGAAAAGGAGCACCAGTTACTGCAATAGCAGAATTAATACATTCTGTTTCTCTCACAAAGGGGTAGTTACTTATAATCCGTGTGCAAATCCTGAACTCTGAACAGATGCCACGTTCAGTAAAGGACAATGAGACAATTTAAGAAAAACAAGGAAGGTCTCGTGTCCTAAGCAAAGGACCAGGAGCCAAGAAATGCTGGGTACTCTTTCCAGCTCTGACAATGACTCACAACGTGACCTTGGCAAGAGACTTAACTACTTTGGACTTCATTCAGATCTAAAGTAAGTGATCTGAACCAGGAGTAAGCTTACTTCAGGGGCCATTAAAGTCAATTATATGACTGAGTAGTTTCAGCTAGTATCTGCGGAGATGATAGTAAAGAAACTCAGGCAGGGGTAATGAATTTACCACAGGTGAAGTGACCCACACAGCTTGTCTGTGCCCACTAGTTTCAGTGACAAACACTTTTCATACTAACTGGCATTCATGGCAAAAATTAAAGGCCGGAGAGAAGACATCAGGAGTATGTGTTTGGGGTATAGAAAGTTTAATAGTTACGGTGGGCCAATATGAGAGCTATGCTAAGCAGCCCTTCCTTCCCTCCCACTAGAAATGAGAATGAAGCAAACCCATGGTAAAACATTGCTGTAGAAAAGCTTTGTTGCTTTAGAAGAGGGGAGAGCTGTAGAGAAATCTCTGAGGACTGCTTAATAGTCGAAGTTGTGTTTTAATCTAGGACAGTAAAAAAGGAGGTAACAGCAATTCTTCTGGGACTTTAATAAATAATCTTTTAACTTTCTTTTAGTTGCTTTTCTATGCAGAGTCCTTTCTCACAGCCATTGCTTCTTCAGTAGTTATATTCAGCCTACCGAGCTTGAAAGCATCTAGTCTTCATGACACTGAAAGCAGGCAAAGGAGGGTTTCCATTCACTGCTGTTTGACCCACCCCTGTATCTGTTCTTTTCTCCCAACAGCCAGCCCACCACTGAAAAAAAGGTTCAAGCGCCGTGAAATCGAAGCAATCCAGTGCGAGGTGCGCAAGATGTGCAACTACACCAAGATCCTGTCCACAAAGAAGAACCTGGATCACGTGAACAAGATCCTGAAAGCCAAGAGGCTGCAGAGACAATCAAAGACAGGCAATAACTTTGTCAAGAAGCGGAGGGGGCGTCCTCGGAAGCAACCCCTCTCCTTTGACGAAGACTCCAGAGACCAAATGCCCATTCTGGAAAAATGCATTGACCTTCCCAGCAAAAGAGGTCAGAGACCGACACTCAACCCTTTGATATTGGAGCAAGCAGCTACTCAAGATACAATCATGGCCACCATCGAGGCTGTCATACACATGGCTCGAGAGACGCCACCTCCGCCACCTCCTCTCCCTCCTCCCCCACCTCCGCCCCCTCTCCCTCCACCCCGGATGCCCCGGGTTGGGAAAAGGAAAAGTAAGTCCCCACAAGAGGAAGAGGAGGACGTGAAAGTGAAGCGGCACCGGAAAGGCAGAGGGAGCGAAAGCGAAGGCCTTCCCTAAGGCCGGCACACCCCGTTGGATGTCGGGTGCCGGTAGTGGGGCACGCCAGGACTGAGGGACTGGAGGCGCGCGGTCTGCTTCGCCCCTGCGGCAGCACCAGACTCAGTCCACCCTTGCGCGGGCAAGACC
>NW_008824669.1:1836745-1843329 GCF_000699105.1 Pygoscelis adeliae | reverse complement strand
GGTAAGGGGGGCAGGGGGATGTGTGTCAAAGCTGGGGAGAGCGTCTACTTTGCAGAGTTTCCAAAACTAATCAACATCTCAGCATTGCTGTTCTCACACCGTACCCGGAGGCGGGAGGTCGTCCTCGCAGAGAGCTGAACGTTGTCACTAGGGCTACATGCTCGACTCCGATTCTGTTTGGCGGGCCAGGTGAAACTAAGAGTAACCATACCATAGTAGAAATCACTGTAAAAAAGAAAAAAAAGAAACAAGAAAAAAAACAACAAAAAAATAGTGTAATTTTCTCAACTGTGATCTTGGTTATAATCTGTTTGAATTTTTTTTTTCCAGTTTTATATACCTGCCAGGCTTTGGGGCAGCATAACCCAAAATGCCTGACTCCTGCTAGAACTATATATTTCTTTCTCATTTACTTGCCTAGTTACAACTAGCTGCAATATAGGCAATAGAAAAGTAGAGCCTTACACGCGCGCACACTCATTCCAAGTGCTATCCCAAGGAACGATGGAATATCACAGCATTTGAAATAAGGTGTACATGGATATTCAGTTACGATAGCACGTTTCTATGAAGCAACTTGGCGTTTTCAATGGCATGTGAAAAAGGGGTCATCCATCAACCAAGTTGTTTTGATGCTCGGTACATATGAGTAGAGAACAGCAAGACACTTCTGGGGAATAGAGTTATAGTAAACATGGACAAAATCACCAAAAAAAGTAATATAAAAAAATAAAAGAAAAAAATAGGACAGAAAAAATAGAGTAAAAAGACAGGGCCCAAACCTACCAGTTCTTACCACCTGCAATTCCCAGTGAAATTGATGGGAAACCCAGGATCTGAATAATTTGCATTGGGTAGCAATGCCTTGATACATTCTTTTAAAGAAAATAGATAAAGTAGATTGTTTTAAAAAAATAGAGAACAAAACCCTATGGAAAATAGGTTCTTTCTTGGCAATTATTTCTTAAAAAAGAAAAGGAATAAGTGTTCTTATCTGAAAATAAAAATAAAAATGTTCAAAGGGTATCACCACTGCAATTGTATTAATGCCACTTTGGACATGTTCTCCAAGTTGTGGTTGCCTTAATAAAATAAAAAAAAAATTTTTTTTTGTACATAATGTAATTATAAAGCTCTCAGTCTGCATGGATGCAAACTGTGTGTGACAAATCGTCTCTTTAAATGGTCAGTTCAAATTGTACATTTCTCATTCGAGTTGTACGTTAGCCATTGATTTAACTTGGGTAAAATACCCGAGCTCCATTTCCACAGTCCAATTAAAATGTTTAACTAAAACAAAGACTGAACGTGAAACTGTTCCATTGCAGTAACAATGCTTTTAAAAAAGAAGTCAGTTGTTGAAATTTGAAATAGGTACTTTCAACTTTATTTCATTTCTTTTTAAAGTCCTTCAGTACACTTAACACCCTGGCATGGCAAGATGGATATTAAAATGGGAGGGGGGAGGGAAAATTCCAGCAAGGGAGTGGGGATTGGAATTATTTAATGATTCACAAACCAACTGCTATTCCCTTTTTTGAGAAATCTTTGAACTGGCTTATTGCCAAGGAAACTTCAAATAGCACGACACTAAAAATAAAAAAACAACAAACAACAAACCCAACAAAAAAGTCCCCGCAAAAAAATATTATGTTTCTATTCTGTTATTTATTTACAAAAATCATATCAAGACTATGGTGTTAAAGGGACACTGTAAACATACAGCTCATTATTTTTAGAGACTGATTTTTATTCTGTGATAGCACCTTAGCTTATTAAAACTGAATGCATTTGGGGTTTGGATTGGGTTGGGGGGTTGGGAGAGGGGCTTTATTTTATTTTTTTTTTTAAAGGCTGGAACAGATCTTGAGATCTTATCTCCTTAAAACTGATAAGAGGGATTGCTGAATTTTGTTTCCAATTTGTTTTCCATCATTCATCATACTCATTCGCGCTTTTTGTTTTCCAATTAATGCAGCTTAGAAATAAACTGGCCGGTTGCTCATTCTGTTACAACCGATTTTGCTTTTCAGTTCTCTTGAATTAGCACAGTGTTATTGACTGAAGTTGTAGGCCTGCAGAAAAAAATGCTAAAGCTTCCTTGAGCGCCTCCCTTCTTCCTTAAAAAGTATTGGACTGAGGTTTAGTCGATTCAGAAATCTTTTTTTTCCATCTCTCCTTTGGGCCTGAAAGCAGGTGACAGTGTCGCTTAAAACGCAAGAAAAACTGTAAGTTTGGTATTCCAGGTAGCCTATAAGCTGAAACTAAGCCAGACAACAACTTATCCTTAGTTTTATCTTCAGTGATCTCTTTATTAGCATCGAAGGACATTTCAACGTAGCGAGCGGAGCAAAGGTCTGAAAGGACCAAATTCTGTCATTGAACGCCCATCGTGGCTTCAACACGTCTCAGACCTTACAGAGTGCTGATTAGGGCTGGATTTGGGCTGGACCTTTCTGGATGCACTGCGATGCAACCCTCCCAGGGAAGGATCACTGAATGGCTGCTGCCTCCCTTGCTCCCCAGCTTCGGGAAAAAAATGCTCTTATCTTTCCAAAAAGTACTATCTAAAATGCTGCTAGAGGCGCAGTGCTTAAGGAAAGCGTCCACTCAGACGGTACAACCCCGTATACCCTTCACTGAGCAAAAAAATTAAGCGGTCTTTTTGGTCCTAGAGAAATTAAGAGTAGCGTTCAAGGCTTAGTAGCTGCAAGCTGTCAGGGTAGGATGGGCTCTATCCAGATGCCCAAAGTCTGTTTTTCGCAGCAAGAAGGTGCTGGTAGAGCGCAGTGCTGCAGCCTTGGCTCTTTGTCCAAACAACAGCCCGGTGTAGCCGGTCCTGGCTGGCAGAAAGATTAGCCTGTTAATTTGTATGAAAGCAGGCTGAAAATACTGTTAGATGGCACTCAGAATTTGTGTTCTGCATGTTGCATAGTCTATAAATATGATAAGCAAGTTGCTGACAGAATAATATTATAAGGCGATGTACTACATGCAGATCATAAAGGATTTAGTTTTAGGGCTTAAGGCTAAAATCCCACTCCTGCAGTTTATTACCCAACAATATTTCAGTAATAAGCTTTTTGATTTTTTTTTCCCCCTACCACTAGGAAGATTTACTGAGGAACTCTCTAAATTCTCTCCACACATTTCCAAGAACTGTATAAAACTGGGGTGAAAACCCTTTTGCTTATTAAGACCAAAAAGACCTTTCAAACACCTCCGCTGCGTCAGAGATTAACACGCATCTTAGCATGCTTCAATAAAAATGCGAAACAAAATCGCATGGCTGTGAGCCATACGAAACGAGGCTACAGGTTTGCATCCTCTCCGTGGGTCTTGTATTCCTCAACCCAGCATAAAACCAAGAATGGGGACAAGCGGGCGGGGAGGGAGGAAACAAAGAGCAACCACTTGTGTCTCCAAGAGCTTCATACTGCCAGTTTCTTGAGCCCTTCAATATTAAATGTTCTGTGAAGCACCTTGCATGTTTTTGGGTAACTGTCAAAAAAAAAGAAAAAAAAAAAAAAGAAAAAAGTAAGTGATAATACTCATCAGCTACTAGGGTATCCTACAGCATGGCCCATGACTCTCCACTTGACAGCAATGCTTTGGACCATTCGTGTAGAATATTCTGTTTGTGTTGTTACATTTTTTGGGTAGCGTTTGGTACAATGAGGTGCTGGTTCGTCACTGGGGCTTCTGAGCGCTACAGCAATACAACGAATAAACAGTAATCGCTGTTCCGTACACAAGGATTTCCCCAACTCTTATTTTCACAGGCCCTGATTCAGGACTGCACTTAAGCACATTTAAGTAGTATCCTGAAGAGTAAAAAGAACAACAAAAAAAGACAGGAAAAAGAAAAAAAAAACACGAAACCAAAACAAGATGGTTTTCTGAATTGAGAAAACAAACATCATGCCCTTGCAATGCCTCTTCCTTCCATATCATCCAAAAACTGGGGTGCAGCAGTTCTGAGATAATTAGAAGCACATTTCAACAAAGGACACATATTTGAGATCTCCTTAAGATGCCTGCCTAGGTTGTATAAAACACTACATAGAAAAAAAAGAAAAAGAAAAAAAAAATGTAAAAACATGAAAAGAGCTGCCAATTGGACAACATGGGGAAGCAGTTCAATCCCATGTTGGTTTGTTTTACTTTTCTTTTTCTTTATTTTTTTAAGCTATTTCTTAAATAATAAATGCACATGAAGTGTTAAATATGTATATACTGTATTTCAAAAAAAATTAAAAAAATCAAACGAATGGGGCACAAGATTGTTCTATAAGTCGTGCTGGCTAATTTTTAGTTTGTATTCATAAGTGGTTTTTAAAAGCCTTTTTTAAAGTGTAATTTGCATGTTCTACTTTGATTGTATGTAAACATATTTTAGAGCAAAAAAATGTATTTGTATTTTATTGAATATAGAGGCAAGAAAAAAAACTTGTACATTGTTTGAAATGTTCTTTTTGTAACAGTTTTTATTCATGAAGCATTTTTGTACATTTAAAAATGGATATGGACTTGATGTTCTTTGAGGCTTAGATACATCTGGCATGCTTTAATGTCATGCTCCTTCATGATCTTAGATGTTGGTTTTTAAACATTTTTTTCTAAAACAAAGCTCAGTCTTTTCGCTACCAAATCAGGTTAGCACAGTATAGAGCACTTAACTAAAAAAAAAAAAGAAAAAAAAAAAGTTAATCCTATTCATATGTTATTCATTGTGTGAAATTAAAGGAATTCAATTCAGTCTAACATGAGTTGTGAATTCTTTTGTCTTATTTTCCATCTGTTTCCCATCACTAAGGAGTTTAATAGCTTTTGGGATACTAATACCATGCATTCACAAGCCCTCTTTATGGTAATGGAGAAAAACATGCTTTGGTTCTGTTCTTTTTTCTTTTCTTTATTTTTTTTCATTTTCCCAGAATATCCTTAAAAGTTAAAAATGGACTGTGCCGTGGGCCCCACTGACAAAAGGGGGATTCACACTTTGAGGCTGTGTGTATTACCAAACGAACAGAAACATCTCTGGTCCAAATGGTGTCCCCAGGCACCGGTACGGTAGTACTCGACACCCAGGTGGGATTTTTACTCCCGCAGATGGAGCGTCCCTCTCCGGATCCCTGCAGAGAAGGGAGTCCCGGGGACTGGGTTATGGACGAGGGGGTGATGGGACCCAACCCGCTCCTCACTGAGCATCAGAGATGAAGGGATGTAGGCCAAGGGGTATTGTCCATTCTGTGAAATCTCATGCTGTGACTATGGGACCGGGAGTTGGTTGTAGTGTGGCTTTAAGTTTCTTTTCCAAGTTGCTGCTGAGAGTGGTCAGCTGCCATTATACAGTCAGCCTCAACACCCACAAGTTCCTCTGCAGCAACATCAGACTTCCTCTTTTTCCTCCTCCTCAGAGAGGATCCACCACCTTCCTCAATGGCTCAGCAGCCTGTGCATGGAAAGTAAATACTGTTTCCTGGAGAAGGCAGCGATGTTCAGGCAGGACAGATAACTTACTGTCCTCTCATGTTCTTCCCTTCTGAAGCTTTGCGGGACGGGTTGACTTGGTGGGACAAACTCATCCAACCACAAAGATGACCCCTCTGACTCTGCTGTTTTCACAGTTATTGCTTTATGTTACTTTACATCTCAAATGTGATGGGGCTTTTTTCTTTCTCTTCTTTCTTTCCTTAACATATGCATAGCCCCAGCTTTTGACAACAGTTTGCAAAAGCGCTGACATCTTTGCTCACTGTTTTTATCGGGCTCTGTGATGTATAAGCCACTGGTCTCCAACTCTAACCACATTGTTTTAAAAGGCTTACCTTTTAAAAGGTAAGACTCCCTTGGCAGCATCTGTGAACTGTCAAGTTTCGTGCTTGCTGCTGTAGTATCTCAGGACTGATCTCCCCTTCTGTCATCTCTTTTCTGAGATTTACCTCCCACCACCACTGAGCTCTGCTGAATTTTCGTGGTGTCATCTTGCAGGCCTGAAGGAGCAAGGCAGGGAGAGCAGCCGTTGGGAGAGCAAGAGATGGGGATGTTGGGTTTCTGTCATTTAGGGGTTGGGTGGGTGAGGGACTCCATCTGTGAGTTTTTCAAGCTTTTTTGCCTCTGACCTCTTTTTCACCAGACCGTTGACACCATGTACAGTGTCAGAGCACCATACTCCTCACCAGTCTCCTTCTGGACAGGGAGAAGTCTTTGAGCAGCATCTCCATCTGCTTTCTCAGGGTAAAGTCAGGCTCTTGCTAGGACCTCTCTGTGACTGTTTCATTCCTGGTAACTACTCCAGCACTGTCTGCTCCTATGGATTAAACCAACTCTGAGAAAAACCTTTGAAAGTCTTAGAAACAAAGTTCAGGAAATGCACAAGCTCTGTGTCGTGGTTTAACCTCAGCCGACAACTAAGCCCCACCCAGCTGCTCGCTCACTGCCCCCCAGTGGGATGAGGGAGAGAATCAGAAGGCTAAAAGTGAGAAAACTCATGGGTTGAGATAACGACAGTTTAACAGGTAAAGCAAAAGCCACGCACGCAAGCAAAACAAAACAAGGAATTCATTCACTCCTTCCCATGG
>NW_008824669.1:1831494-1836567 GCF_000699105.1 Pygoscelis adeliae | reverse complement strand
CTTGTGCACCTCCAGCCTTCTCAGTCAGTAGAGCATGGGAAGCTGAAAAGTCCTTGACTAGCGTAAGCACTACTTAGCAACAACTAAAACATCGGTGTGTTATCAACATTATTCTCATCCTAAATCCAAACCACAGCACTGTACCAGCTACTAGGAAGGAAATTAACTCTGTCCCTGCCAAAACCAGGACACTCTGGTACGTTGCAACTTTTTTTAGGTATTCTTTGTTTAATGAGATATTGTTCTCTTGTCTCCTTTTGCATAAGTTCAATGTTTTCCAAATTTACTTAGAATACTTTCATTATTCATCTCTGCCCTGAAATAACTGAAAATAATGGAAACACCAAGTGTGTCAGAAACAACTGTCATCAGAAATAACGTTCTTCTCTGATTATCCTCCTTTTTTCTGAGCATCCTTTGCTCATAGGAGTAACGAAGCTCTGTGCAAACCTTTGGTCATCCTCCATATTACTGGAGTTTGAACTTAGGAGGGAATTTTGCACTCCACCATCAAAGTATGGATAAAGAGACGAGTACTATCCCTTGGGTCAAAATATGGTCTTAATTCACTTTTGATAGTGGAGGTTGTCCACGTCCTCTCGGATAAGGAGGCTGATCGCGGTGACTTTAACTCATCCTCAGATGGCAGAGACAAGCCTCAACCTTATCCTCCCTCTCCCCCATGGTACCATTTCCCACCAGACTCCACAGTTATCTCATATGTTGAATTTGTTTTGTGTCAAGGAAAGTTTAGTTGGTGCAGATGCCTGCAGCTTGTATGCAAGTTGTGTGAGCTCATGGCAGCATTATTTGCTATTCTGTAACACAAAGCATGCACATAATTTTAGAACAATTCTACTGTTACTAAGTAGAAAAATTTTCCAGTCACTTTGAGGGGATCAGTGACAGGACCCTACTCAAAACCCTTCAGTAAAAACCATCTGGCAATTTCTAGAAAGCAAAGGGAAGCGTAGATGTCAACCTAAAAAATACATTTGGCCTTTTATGGGCAATTAATGAACCACATCACTAGTGTGCTAATATAGAGGTTTCAGAGCTAATAGAAAGTATAGAAATCGCAGTGAAGTGTGACATATCAAACAATCTATGCATTTTTTTACTGTGAGCTGCAGGAATAACTGGTGTGAAAGCACCACAGGAGTTGTAAGAGGAGTTTAACAGAATGTTAGTACAATCGTAAGTCATTTCGTTATGACAATTAACTTTCTCCATAACACAGAGCGAGACCCACTGGTTCACATTCTCAGCTTATGCAGATCAGCACTATCAGTTTCAAATGTGTTAAAGCAGTTTGCAGGAGCAAAAGATCTGTTTTCATTTTCCTTATGGAAACTATTCATCTCAAAGTGGCTTTGGAGTGCCACTAGTAATATGATGTAATACAAACTACTGTCATTTGTTGCCTTTAAGAAATGTTATCTTGATAATATAGACCTTTATTAAAAAATCAGATGTTTGGAAAATTGATTCAGCAACACTAGTAGTCAGATAACCATGGTTTTATAGGAACTGTGGTGGAAAGAAGAGGGGAAAAGAAGTCGAGAGCCCTTGGGAAAAAGATGAGACATAGTTTTGTACGGAACAGGAAGATATTTAAGTATCAATATCTACTTCTTCTCAGGATTCTGTTGTGCTTCAAAAAAGATTCTGAAAAAATTCTCCAGGTCCTAGGTATCATGGAGTACACCAGCCCTGCATAAATCAAGCCTACAGGAAGCCCAGTGTTTCTTTTGCAGTGCTTGAAACAGATGCAGCTTGTATGGCATCTGGTTGCCTGGTGGGATTTATCCCCTTCTGGATCTCTCCCAGGCGGTGATGCAAAGAACAGAACAGGGACCCTATCATCTCTCTATCCTTTTCCAGGTGACCTGCTCCAGAAGAGGGGAAATATCTCTGGTATAATTGTTTGATTGGCCTTGAGCATCTTTGAAAAGGCATGAAAAATTTCTTGCCTGTCTCCATTCTACTCCCACACATGCTCATATCTGGCAGTTCTTAAACTGCCCCACAAATGTTATTGGTAAATAATGCTCCGATTGAACCAACAGAAGTTTTGTCATTGACTCAAAGGGAACAAAATTCCCTGCCGCATCTCCCTGATTTAGCATGCCACAATACTATCTGTGGACTCAAATAGCTCTTAGTGTCTTCTACTTGCCTTGCCTGATATTCTGTTTACATACTCAAAGAACAAGTATATCAAGCAGAAAATTAGTTAAAAAGGGCAAACTGTGAAAGCCTCTGCAATGTAAAGGCAAGGAAGAGTACATAAAGAGCATCTGCGGGTGAGCATTTTCAGAGCATGGCAAGAACACAATTAGAAAAGGGATGAAAAGTGATCTCTGAAGGAAGCAAATGATGATGTGGCAGAGCTGTAATGAAGATAATGACAAAGCAGGGCACTGCTTACTTTTCTAGAAGACAGCAAAAAAAAATAAGCAGCACACTTGAAGGGGAAGCGATGAGTTCAGAAACACAAAAGGACATTCATTGAACGGAGGGAAAGGGACAGGCTGGAGGATATGAAGATTTAGGTCATGGAAGGAGTATAAAAATGGATCTTGTGACAGAAGATGGAAGAGGCAGCCTGCTTGCTTACTGGGACTTTATTGCTGTTTTCTAAGCTGACACAGCACTCATCATTTATCCTCATTAAACAGGTACCATCAGGGTATAGTTAGTGACCATTAGTCCTCAATTCTCTCTCTTTAAACTGCAGATAAATAGATAGTTACTGCAAGAAGTAAAACTTTCTTTGTTTTAATTATTGATACTGTTTCCCAAAATCCTGGTCAAGGATCAGCAAACGACAACAAAGGTCTGACAATAAAGACAGCAGCTGCACAGAAATCTGCTTACAAAGATGGGACTTCAAGGAGATGCCCTCTCTGATATAAATGGACTTAGCTTCATTTACTTCAAAGATATTATAATAATGTCTAGGTGCTGTTGTTCCCATAGCTTCTCATGGACAATTTATGCCGACTGAACATCTACCCCAAGTATCGGAGGGTCAAATACTTCCACCTCTGATGCGTCTCAGCAACTTACGTTCTCATGGGGACACAAGGTGCTTTGTGCCCAAGAACAAGCCATTGTACAACCCTATTTGTTACAGGAGGCAAGTGAAACACTGAGAAAATGAGGCCAGCATCGTCCAAGCTGTAAGTACTATTGGGTACTTCCATTTTGAAGTACCACACATAGCTCTGTGTTTTATGAATATTTCAAGAAGAGACCATGGAGTTAGTTGAAAGGCCTGTTAGAGAAAAACTTTCCAAAATGTGGATCTTGGTGATTTTTGTAAAAAAGCGTGAATAAAATAAAAATGAGGAATCTGGCCTGAAACCAGCTATTAGGTTTTTGCTCAGGGTACCGTGAGAAGGTTTTTTGTTTTGCTTTGTTTTCAAATGATGGTTCACCAGAATGTTATCTCCAGAATGGCCAGGGTGACCCTGAGGGACCAGATCCTATCAGCCAAGAATGACTTTGTTTTTTCTTCTGGAAAAAATGGGGGAAGCAGGGAGGCATAGCCTCTCTGGGGTCTGAATTGCTGTCATAAAATCACATTAGCACACACTTATGGAAATTCAGAACATAATATAAGCAAGAACTTGCATTTAAGCTTTGGTTTAGTCCCACTGACATCAATACGATTTAAACACTTTAAAATTAAGTAGATGATTAATTGCTGTTACAAGAACGAGCATTTACCTGACTTCCAATTCCAAAACCTAGTCCCAGTCGGCCAAACTGAAGTTTAATTATTTTATTGAGTGGAAATAGGAATTGATCAACTTCTGTTTTAAACAATCTCACAAGGCATTCCTAGCCCCAGGCCTCAGTTTACCATGGGTAGTGCTTGCATACATTGAAGGACTATTTGTTAACATTACTGAAAGGCTGTGAATTCCTTGCAGGAAAGGTGCAATTTGTACAAGAGAACATCCTTATCAAGACTTTCATGACAGGACATTCTCTCCAAGTCAGCTTCTTTCTTTATTTCTTTTAACCATGAAAAATGAGGCCATGTCATTTACACAGCAAAGTGAAAATGAATCTTTAAACCAGGGCAAGGGTTTCTTTGTTCTTCTTTACTGCAGCCATATGTTTCTGTCCATCCTTCATTACCTCAAAAAATAACATGAAATCCTTTCTTTTTTCAGCTTTCTATAAATAGTTCTCAAGCACGTCTGTTCACAGAAACCCTGGGTGGGTTTCTGAAGATATTAGCTATGTAGTTTTGGATCAGTCATTTATTTATATCTTCACTGATAAGGGTGTCCCAAAAACAATGGCTGTCTGGTCTGACTGCTTTGATATTCAGATCATAGACTGCGCAAGAGCGTTGTGGGTGAATCACTAGAGGTGAAGCGTAAACGTTATGCTCCATCTGCCTTGTATCCAAACACTGAAGGGGAAAAAGAGTATGAAATCCCTGACATGGCAAGGGAATCCTGAATTCCTGCTTGCTAGGTTTCTAGATGTACACGTGTGGGATCTTTTGAGAGTTATTGCATGCAGATAAATCCAATGGCCTTCTCCAGGCTTAGGCAACGCATGTTTCTGCCTCTGGTCCGAGAAGTGGTAGCTTTGAAAGACCATATCAAACTAGTACATTGTGTTTCCTGCACATCCTGCTTTATTGGAGGTTAATTCCTTCTGACGCATGCAGTCTGCTGCTGCCAATTAAGTCAAATGTATTTTACGCTTTACTTTTCTGTTGCCTTACAGGCTTTTGTTGGAAAATATTTAATAAATAAAACTTGCCAAACGTTGTTAAATGACATGGTCTGATGATTTGGAATAAGCACCCAGACTCTAATACATCAGAAGGGTTGAGAGACGGGAGGAGAGGAAATTCTGGAACAACACCCAGTTGGATGCTAACCACACAGTATCCAGACGCCAACCACAGTGTTAATCTTTTGCTAGAGGACTGTTGCAAAAGCAGAAAATGGGACCCCAGGTCAAGCAAGGCATATAGAGTTGTTTCCCATGCAGTGACACTGCAATGTGTTATTCGTCGGTAGAGGAGGATAGAAATCAACT
>NW_008824669.1:1826888-1831449 GCF_000699105.1 Pygoscelis adeliae | reverse complement strand
GGGACCAAATGGACTCTTCCATTGCAGTCTCATCTCTGCCACCTCACATTTTCCATCCGTTTTGTCATGGTTCCTGGGTTTATTCCTATTTTCTGTTTCTGTGTGGGATCTCCAAGTAGTCTCTCTTTCAAGCTTTAGAGAAACAGCTGGGACTGCTCAGGCTCAAGATCTGATAAGAGAAAGTGCATTCACTCAGGGTCAGCTGAGACGCCAGGATATCCAAAATATGTGAAAACCCGTCAGATCTTCTGAACCAATGAGATTTATTTTATTATCATTCTGTGATCCCACTCAACACTAAGGTACTGCTGTGATAGGAGACAATCAACTAAGTTCCTGGGTGAGATTATATTCTAACTGGAGAAGAGAGGCAGCAGGTCAGAAGCAGCAGAAATACAATCAAGACGATGAAGCATCCCAGCATAGCTGACACTGTATATCAGTGAGACAACTGAGTACACAATTTCGAGTTTCTGAATGGCTCCATGGTCCTTATTCCCATTACATTACTTTACTGACAAATTTTAGGGGAACTTTCAGATACAAAATCGAGACCAAGGGAAGAGAGATTTCTGCTCCGCTCCTTGGGTAACAAAAGAAAAACCTAGCACCTGGAAGCTTCCTATACAGCAGTTGCAGTGTCCTTTACCCAAAATGACACTTTTAGATCTTCCATGGGGTAAATCATGACTGCTAGAGGCACTAAACACAGTGCCCAAAACATTTTGGCTCGATGAGAAAACAATGGTTAACTGCATTCTGTATGCAAATCCATACAAAGATCCTTCCAAGGGATGTTCATGGCAGGAGTCTTCTTGAGAAAAGACCTATCACTGATGAGAGAGGGATGTGTAATTATGGGAAAATCCTTGATGCAAGGTAAGCAAAATTCTCATTTTGTAGCCGGAGACAGGGTTGATGCTCCAATTAAAACACAGCTTGGAGAAATTCAATGCAAATGCATCATACATCATACTTGAATGATATAGTGGCAGTATCAAAATCGTTCATCAGCATCAGCTTGGGAGCTCAGCATCATAGCTAAAGTTGATTTTTAAATTTAAACAAATTCTCTGGCAGGGAAGTACCTTCAGCAGTGGTCGGTACAGATTGTCAGCTAACGATGAGAGAAAGAGGCAATCAGCACTCCTTTTATCCAAAAAGGTTCTTTTTAAATCTTTACAAAAGTGTATCAGAAGGGGATGAGATACTGACTCAGAAAAAACATCTGTCCACTGCTTCCACGAAAAAAAGATAAGATGATAGCATCCAACACATTGAGTATTGCTAGCAGTACTGGGTTGTATGTTTGTGATTACAACAGGAGAGGGAAGACTTTTAAGATAACACTAGGGTTCTGGTCAGTATTTTTTATTCTCTTTATCTATCTATTCTTGTTGTAGATCTTCCTCACGCATTCTGATTTCCCAGGATTCCCAATTATATTCTGTTTGGGAAATAATTTAAGGGAAAATGCACATGCTTTTTGGCCACAGCAACAATAGTTTCTGTAGACGATTTTTTAATTCATTGGCATTAACACACTAAAACAAGGTGTCTTTACTTCTAACTTATTTTGTACTTGGTTCGATTTGTTAAGTGACTAGGAGTGCATGATGAAATGGAAGCCACACAACAAACTAGTGCTTGCTCTGTTGCAAAACTGCTTGTGGTTTTGGTAGGCTGACTGAGGGATACATAAATCCCTGTTTTCCCTCAAACTCTCTTAGATGTTTGTCAACCTCTTTTAATGTTATAGTAAAGGCTCACTATGGTAGTAAGCTCTGCCTGCTAAATTGCTGAACCCTTAGTTAAAAGGTTCTGTTCTTCTATCAGTTCTAAATAATTCCAGTGCAATGGACAGCATATATGCCAAATCTGATCTAGTTAGCTGCATAGAGAGCTTGGTGAAATGACCACAGGCTATGCATCAAGAGAGCTGGCTCTGAAATTGGAATCAGTGTAATTATGTATTTAATTATGTCACCTAAGGGACAGAGTCATGCAGTCTGGTTGTATTGTTGTTATCTAAATTAATATCTCTACACCAAGGTGTATTTGGGTTGACACTGGCTTGGGGATTTTTGATCTTTGTTCTTCAGCAAACATACATGTATAACTTACAAGCAGATTTAGAGTTGTATCTCCCTCATAGTTTATCTGTAAGACTAAATTGGACCTAGAAGTAGAGTGCCATGATATAAATAAACCTTTATAGTGTGCCATTGTTCTCCAATACTCTTATATTCATTCCTTACCTCTTGCTTATATTTATTCCACATATCAAGTCTCATCAATATTTCTTGCCCTCCTTTTCATCCCTTTTACCAGCTATAATTTCCTGTTTAAATCAATTCTCTTTAGTATTGGTGAAAGATGCTGCAAACTGGTTGTTCCCTCATTCTGGCCCACAAGTTGTGTTCGAGTTGCTTAAAGAAAGACATTTATTTGCTATAGTTGATCCCAGTTTTATCTCATTAGTTTCTTATCTTCCATTTCTATAAGCAGGTTAGATTTTTGGAAACATTTTTATAGGAGGAAAGATAATGCTATTTGGGGGAATAATTTATGACCTTTGGGAATACTTTCTTTCTTTCTTGATTTTTGAAGGAAAAATGAGGGATGTTCATCGTTGTAGAGAGAAGGAGAAAGTAAAATTTGTAGCTGTTTTCTGAGAGAGTAGCTGGCTAAGTTGGTCACATAGGCGGTAGTGAGGCAAGACTGAATTATTATCAGGACACCAAGAAGTTTTTTACAAACATTTCTTTAATGTTTAAAGCTAAAGTGACTAATGATAATATTATGCCCTTTTTAAAACTGAGAACGGCCCCATAGTATAGCTCAAAAATAGGTCTCTGAAATATTTTCTTATTAATCTCTGTTAATTACTCTATCACATTCAATAGTACATTCATTTCTGTCCTGTGCAGCAGTACTGTGAGTTTTCATATATCAGATGCCCTTATCACCTCCCAAACCTTAGGCCATGAATCAGCACAATGGAGGTACGAATATCTGGGGGAAGGAGGGAGCCTTTGAACAATTGCACTGATAAATCATGAAATGTCTCTGTGTGGGGATAGCCACTGTGCTATATCTGCCACATAAAGATCAACAGACCTGGATGACATCCCAATCAGGTAGGTATACCCGGAGACAATGCACTAGCTGAATCCCTGTGGGGACTATTTTCTTCGGCTTCTGTGCAAGATGAACAGAAGCTGCAAGGAAGAATAAGAAGCTAGAGATGACCCTGAAGGTGTAAGGGGGCTGCATACAGAAGGGAACATTTTCTTACAGGTGTAACACACAAAGATGTTCAGAGATGTGTCATAGAGGTCAAGGGAAGAAAGAGGGCTAAACTTTTTTTTTGGGTTAAATGAAATTTAAGACTACATGGCTCAAGTGAACCAGGAGCCAGTTCATCAGCCTCATGTGTATCCCTTAAGGAGATCCGACAACATTCATGAAATCCTGAAATTAAATAATGGTGCTGAACCTGCAATTATATTGAAACCAATAAATTCAATTAAAGGGAAGGAGTATACTTTATTTGAATGGCTCACTTGGTGGTTTTTTTGGTACATGTAAGTAAGAAGATAAAGAGAAAATGCCTGTTAAATAGCTCTTTGTTTGGATTATGCTGTGTCAAGTGAAGAGCACACTCAGAACCTTGCACAGAATCACACAGTACAACAGAGCTCATAAATAAGGAACAAGCATTCAGAGAAGATGTGGTTTTTGCTCCAGATTCATAGCTTTTCTTCATTTATCTGTTATCATTTGCATAATTTGTATTAGTCCTTCCCAAAACACTTAGCTTACAGTCACATTATACTGGGCAATGTATAAATACATAGTCCTTCAAAAAGCAGGGGTAAACTTAGAAATACCAAGTAGCTGTATTTTAGAAGAGAAAGACGTAGGAAATGGGATGCTAGAAACATAGGTTACCTTCTCCACTCTTCTGCAGGACAAATTATATAAACCTGCAGAAAATCTAGAGTAGTCCTGGGACCTAAGTCCTTCTTAGGAAGGTGCACCCTTCCAAGCCACCACCTCACCCTAACCATCTAGTGGCTTCTTTTGGTTTTAGAAGCTCCCCAGGTTTGCAACACTGGATTTCAGCACATCCCCACCTGGCTGGTCAGGCTCCATCTACATTCACAGGTAAGCTTTTTCTCTCCCTGGTTTGTTGTAGTGGTTTTTGGGTGATGGTTTTATTACATGTCTGTTAGAAGAGATGTCTGTCAGAGGAATTTTTGAATACTACTTTCTTTCAAACCATGGTAGATACTTGGATGTTCTCCGGCATGTCAAGAAACTAAGTGTGAGTCTGTCACTTCTCTTTCCTGGCGGGAGAGCCTAGCCAGTGAGCTGGTGTACAAACACATGGCATCAGCTGCAGCTGCTGTTACCGCTTCCTTCCATTGTAAAGGAAAACAGTTTTCTTGGCTTCTTTCCACTGGAGGCTCTGGGCTTTGATCAGAGAGTGGTGGGTGGTGTGTCCCTGAAGCTCCGACTAGCAAAGACTGTGGTGTTTTTTTCAGACATGCACCAG
>NW_008824669.1:1815764-1826860 GCF_000699105.1 Pygoscelis adeliae | reverse complement strand
AGGCTAACAGTAATCATCTCCTCGCTCTGCTTTTCACAGTCAGTCGTATCTTGAGTTGCCTGGGTCTTCCTGTGCCTGTGTTGGGAGTTTATGTGCTCACTTTGAGATTGCAGAGTTGGCTTCAGGAGGCAGATACTTTAAAAAGCTTTTACATTCTTAGCATCTGCTCAGCCATTTGCAGCTGCCATTTTACTGCGGGCCTTGAGGGTAGATCGGAAGGAAAAGAAAAATGCCTTTCAGGATGGATTAGTTTTGGGAAGAGTATTCTGTGCCAAGGGCAGTGCAGAAAGAATTAAACATTCAAGCAGACAAGGATGACATCATTTATTCAGCAGAACTGACAGGGGCAATGTGAGAAGCTGTAAAAGCAGACAAGAGGACTGAGGTTTGAGGGCAAGGCATTAAAACTGGAGAAGGGAGAACTAAGCAGCAACGTTTGTCTTTCTGAGCAGTCCTGTGTCTACACTGCGCCTATCCAGGCTACACGCCCCCCACTCAATGTGTATATACATTCGTTCATGCTGGAATATCATCTGAAGTGTGTTGTTCATAGAGTCTTTGCTGGTTCATCTTGATACTCAGCTTTCAGAAGAGTGGACCAGAAGGAAGAAAAGTTCAGCTATAGTTTTAGGAGAAAAACTGCACTGTAGGGATGTAGAACGTTGAGGCACTGCTTTATTAGTTAAAATCAGAGGTGGAAAGAAGTTTGATAAAGTGGGTTGAATATAGATACCTGAGTTTGGATTTGAAGGAAGAAGTGGCATTTTCAGAATATTGCATGTCTGGGGCAAAGAAGGATAACAAAGGATTGTCCACAGAACTAAATTATGATGTTCTGGGGAATAAGGATAGTTATTTTGCTTGTGGCTGTAATAAGTTTCAAGTGCCAGCAAGATCAATAGGAGAAGCTGGAATGACACCAGCTGGAAGATGAGGCCCAAATATGGAAAACGAGAACAAGGCTAATTCTGTAAGTCATGGATAATAGCTGTTGTGAGTAAAACTAATCTCTGTGCAAGACTTGATATTTCTCATGGAAACCAGCTCACTTCAGTCCCTATTGTTCCAAGTAATGATACCTCCTCTTCTGTATGTTCTACTTGTGCTGCAGTATAAGTGGTCTCTAAAATGGGTTTTGTTTTCTTCTTTGGCCTTGATCTTTTTCAGTAATGTGACTTCATTCATTTTTAGACTTTTCTATGCTCGATTCATCCTTCATCTTGTTTTAGATACACATATTTATTTTTAATGTATGTTCTAAGTAAAATAATATTGATTATGAAAAGCCATTTAAGAACTAATGATTTCCCTAATCCTTAAAAGGGAAAAGAATTTGGCTTTATTTAATATCAGGGAGGTATGATGTTAAACTACCAGTAATAGTACCAATAGTGGTAGTCTTGATTTGTCCTTCACTCTAGGTACTGAGGCGTTCAATCAAAGAGCAAAGCTGGCCTAGGAGCTCCATGGACGGGAAAGAAACTCCTCTGAATGCTGATTTAGACTCCTGGTAATCTGAATTGCTTATTGTGCTCATTGATTATAGGAGACATCTGGTCTACAGCCTCAGTCCAACATCTACCCCAAAAGAAGGACAGTGACGTAGAGTTTGGGTATTCACAGTCTTTGGCTGCTCTTCAAACCCAATAGCTCTGACACATTGCTGCCTTCTACAATCTATGCATGTATCTCCAGTGCTACAATTATTCATTATTTTCTAGGGGAAAATAGTCACTTTTACAACACATACGTAATCCACCACCCACTTTCTGCCTTTAAATATTTTGCTGGTTGCACTGGGAAAGATGGAGAGAGCAAAAGAAAGGACTCACTGGATGCCTCACATGCTCGAATTATACTTAACAGAGATGAACCCTGGGCAAAGCTCTTCTTTCCTGCCACAACCCTGCGAAGAGGGAGCACCAGTAAATTAGTACTCCTGCATGAAGGTTTTATCTGGCTTTTCATTAGAAAAGAGATTATTTTGTGTGCTTGGCCAAATTCAAAACAGGTTATAAACACAGTTCATGAAATGTGCCTGCCATGATAGCTGTTGACTGCACATAGATTTCTTCAGCCACACCTCCTGAGGTATTTTTCAGTCAGGCTGGGTGGTTTTTGTTTTGTTTTGGTTTTGTTTGCTTTTTCTTAAGCTGATAAAAGAAAGGAGGAAGGATGAGGGTTTGTAGGAATCATGCATTTGGTTTTCATGACAAGGTCTCCCGTCAGTTTCTGGACTTAGAAGAAGTAGCTTTTTCTCATAGTGGAAACTGGATTTAAGGATTAAAACGATCTTTGGGACACAAGCCTTCTTACCCACGGCAGTAAAAAACTGTTCCCTCCAGTGAAAAGGACACATGTACCCACGCATGCGCTCACACAAGTCCAGTATACAAGACAGAAAACAGACACTGTATAAAAAAAGGAATTTAGCTTCCCAAAATCTCACTGGAACATCACACCTGAAGCACTGCTTTATCCAGAAATACCATCGGGTAGAATGGACTGACTTATGACAGTACATTGTGATAGTCTGTATATCATAATTCACATTCTGGCAATTTATGACTGTCCTTATTATCTACTGAGTCCTGTCAATGCATATATATATATACTCGTAGAGGATGATTTTGAAGGCTTTTGCTATCTAGATAGGAAAATAATCAGTTCAGATGCAAGATAGGCCAGGTATTAGACAGCCCTGCCCCAAAGATTTCAGAGTCTTCTTGTGAATGGATTTTGAGGACTGCAAATTTCTCAGTGAGAATTAAAAGTTGTGTCACTGTTATAATACTTTCAGTTGATAGGGTTACACCTATAACCATTGTTTTCTGTTTCTTTTCCAATTTTAAGCTTTCCATCAATTTCAGTGAGTGAAGATTCTCCAAGTTGGGGATAAGACTTCTTCTTGTAGAGCATGTTGATATGTAAGTATATAGAAAAGTACGGTGTGTGCAGCCAGAGTAGATTACTCCAGGAGACTTTCCTCAGTAGGCACAAGTGGTGATCTTCCCCTGATTGTTTCTTACACAATCAGGCTGGGGAGAGAAAGATAATTTTTTTACAGGTTTTTATGACATAGTTTAAGTTATTTCATTTTTCATGTTAATGCCAAGATCCACCAAAACTAGAAATGAGGTGGTTTAGGTTGTTGGTATACCTTTTACTGAGTAGTATTTCCTATTATTCTTGTCAGCCTATCTCGACTAGCTGTTGTGGTTGGTTCAGTATGTCTTTTACCACTGCAATAAATATTCTCAGCTGTGATTTAAAGAAACAGCAACAGCCTCTGTGTTTGTTTAGATTTTATGGCCCATTTATTGTTTCTCATTCTCCTAGTTGAGGATAATTAATTTTTCATTAATCATACATAAACAAAACATATCATCTCTAAAAACGACTATTAAAAAAACCATTTATAATGGCAAATGTGGGTATGCTGAATTGTAAATGACATACTCTGATTATTTAGTTATATTTACCATATGGGGTTTTTTTTGCCTGTTATTTGTTAGATGCATTGAGGAAAGGAGAGAAAAGGTGTGCAAGGTATCAATTCAACATTGTTTTGTTCCTGTAGAAAAGGCCAGGGAAAAGAATCTGGCAACTTGCCTTGACATCAACCATCTGTAAATTCATCATTTCTTGGCTCCCTAGGTAATTTAGTTTCAGCCAAAATGAGCATTCTCAATGTTGACAAATGGTCTTGTTACATTTCCCCAACAAAAGTAGTTTTGTAGGAGATTTGACCTTATGGAACTCTTGTTTCCCTTGAAAAAACTACAAGTGCAAGAAAAAATGTTTATGATTAATTGCCCCTATTGCCACTTTTTCAGCTATTGGTTCAATTAAGAACATGACAATGGGTAGTTTCACAGCACTGCTGTAACTCAGTAACTGATTCATAAACCCTGGAGAGTTTGAATATGCATTTTTATAAGAAACCTTTTCCTTGGTGAGGACCAAACAAGATTTTTCTGACACCTTTCTTGGCTCTCCTATTAATGTATGGATTACTTTTTTTTCCATAACCACATCACATCCCCAAAATATAGTCGGGTGACAAGCTATATGCATAGAATCCTGGATCATATTCAGCTTCTACGCTGTAGGGTATCCATCTTTGATCTAATGACTCACAGAAATTGTTAACTTCCGCTGAAAGGTTTCTTTCTTACAGAGTGCCTGATTTCCCAATTCACCATTATAACTATAGAGTTGAGGGTAAAAAAACATCACAGAAAGACTGTATAGTCCGTTCCAATGCCTTAAACAGAACCAAATCCGTTATGTCGTTCATGCAGATGTTTGCCTAACTTCTTATTGAAGACTTTCACAACATCCCTAGGAAATATAATACAATAATAAATCCTCTAATACTATTAGACTTTCAAAAATCCTGCTGCAATTTCAGCCCATTATTACTCATCTCACACCTAGGAAACAAGGACAACAGCTCTTACTTTGCTTCTTCCTCCTAAGACAGTTTTTTTAATGTGTTTGAAAATGGTTATGATGTCTACTTCTGGTCTCTTTATAAATTAAATAACTCCAGTTGTTTCAGTTTTTCCCAGCTGTTCCAATCTCTAAACTTCAGATCATTTATGTTACCCTCTCCTGAATTTCTTCCAACCTCCACTTGATTCCCAATTTTCCTCATTTGCAGTGCCCAAAACAGAACAAAATTGTCCAGCTGACGTTTCAGCAATGTTCATTAGATATGCTCATTTCTTCTATTTATGCATATAAGGTAGTGTCTATTTTATCACCAATAACGGTGTTGATTTTGTTCAGCTTGGTATTTGCTATGACAGATCTTTTCTGCAGGGCTGGACCAGTCATTGTCCATCCTGAAATTTTATAGGTTATATTTTTTACACAGTTGTTCCCTATTCTTTTGGCTGAAGTGTATCCTTTTTCCTCAGGTTGTTACATCAATTTTTACAAGATCAGCTTGAATTCTAAACCTCAGGGAGGCTTGCATCCTCCATTTCTCTTCAGTTTCACATCATTTGCAAGTCCAATAGGCATACCTACTCTTCTATAATTCAGGTCATTAATTAAAATATTACAATGCTGGGCATATCCCTGCAGGACTTCACTGGCAATAAATCCTTGATAACTTTTCAGTTCTGCACTCACATCACAGAACTTTTGTTTGGACTGCACATCCTTATTTGCCTTTAAAACGTGTCATGTTAGTGTCAAAGGGACAATCACACCTCATACCTGTCATATCCCGGTGTGTCACAGCTACTAAGTGTAGACACAGTCTAGGTCTCACAGATAGAGTCGGACTTTGGAAGATAAGAAATTTTGGTTCATTTCACTCTAGGATTAGCAGCTTTGACACAGTTATAGACTGACGTGGCTGTTTCAAAGACATCTTGAATGATTTTTATTGGAACATTTTCCTACTCTCATAGTGAAATGTATAGCAAAGTTGGCATTAAGCTTATGGTTTAACACATTATCTAAATGAGTTCTGAGAAAGTCTTGTCTTCTAAGAAATCTTTTATGTGCTTGGCCATGTCTCCTTCCTGATCAGTTCTATTTTATATGTTCTCCAGAAGATTTGGCTTATGTTTATGATGTGCTTCATTTTCCAAGATATATCTCTTGTCTTTGTCATGTATCTTACTTGTGTACCTTCCTTAACCTCCCTGTTTAGTTGGTCTGGTCTTATTGTTTAGTGTCCCCTGCTTAATATTCAAAAATATATATTAGTCATAGGATTTGATATAATGTTGAATCATTTTCATGTGATTCATGCTTTGCCATCAACAGCCCAAAGACATTAATTCATGGATGTGTAAAGGAAGCTATTTTCAAACAAATAATCCTAAATATTTATTCTTTTTCCTTGGTCCATTCATTGCTATTAAACAAACTGGTCTCAATGTTATGTTTGGCACAAAAAGTACCTTATGAAGCTGAATGTTGTTTTTTTTTCTACACTTTTTCCTTAAGCATCTGCCAGTAGGCATTGTTGGAGGATAATTAGTGGCTCGTTCAATACCCATATACAGCATATGGATTGTAAACTGCTTTTCTCAGACTTTGCATTTCTTAATATGGCACCTGTGTAGTTTCCAACAATAAAGTGATTTTTCCAGCAACATGAAATTTCAGTAGAGAGTAAGTAACAAGGAATTTCCAAAGGGCTCTGATTTACAAATTCATTTTCAATCTAAACATGTTCCCTACTAACCAGCCCCTGTGATTAAGTACTTGCCTATTTGGACTGGGGAAACAGAAGTGGCCATGTCTGAATGCCATCACGTCCTTCGCTTTTGAGATGCAGATTAGCATATCCATCAGACCTCATCCGAGCTAGTCATCTAGGCAGAGATGTGGTGTAGATTCATTTCTATGCACAATAAAACCAGCTATCTCATGGTAGAAAAACTAAACAGCATTTTATTTCAGCAAGAATAGGGCACGGTACCTTAGTAATTTCCAAATCCTTCACCTTCCTGCTTCCAAGGGGACTGTTGGTTATTTCAGATACTTTTCTTGGTACAATTTCTTTTTATTCCATGCTTTTTTCACAATATTCTTTGCCTACTCATACACCAATTTCCCTCTCAGCTGTTTTAAAAAACTGCTCTTGGCCCTTCTCTCCCTGATGATGATTGTGTCTGGCTCTCGCCTTGGGTGGGTAGTGTGGAACAGCAGTCATGGCCAGCAGATGATGGTGTAAGACTTTTCTTTTACATGCTGTCCTGTTCAGCCATGCCTTCATGCTCACCTCTGCCACCAAAAATTCAGTTTAATAGTAAATGAAGCATATTTCTAAAACACTGCACATTAGCTGCATAGTTAATGTTGCAAATCCATTTTCGTCGTACACCTGGAAGAAATCAGTGCTATTAACTTCTTATTTTCCCCAAGCATTAAACTTACACATGACCAAATTAACATGAAATTCCTCTTCAAAAGACTCAGTAATAAATGAATGGGAAATTGCAGTTAAAAATTTGCCCATAACAACATTTTCACTATTTACAAAGGTCAGTCTTCACCCACAGCATTTATAGGTAATTAACCACTGGAATACCTTCCCCAGGATGAAGGAGATTTTCCTCTGCTTTTAGTTATTTTGTCAAGGTTTTGACAGCAGAATTTAGAGCTTGATGTAAGAAAGAATTACAGAGTAACTCTCCACAGCCCATGGTAAGCAAGAAGCAGATGAACCCCATCATTCTGCTTGGCCTTGAAATTTATGATTATAGAACAATTAAAAAAAAAATTCTAGTGCAATTTTTCCGTTTTCTTCTAAGGAATTTGTTATCCAGAATAAGGATCCTGAAATGTAGGGAGCAGACCACAAACAAGCACATAAATTTCTGTACAGGCACTTCCCCTCTGCATTACGAACCTGCTAGCCATGTCTGTCTTTCTCAGTCACTAGGATGTCTCTGTGCCAACTGCTACAAATACTTCCAGCAGAAAGTACTGTTAAAAAGCTATCATCATAAGTGTTTTAGTTTTCCTTAAAACAACCTTAGAAACCAGAAACAAGCAGAATACTAATCAGCATTTGATGAGCCACCGCTCTATGGACTAGACGCGAATGCTCCTCAAATATCAGATTTCCATGGACTGCAGTCTGTAAAGTTCAAAAATGTCAGATATCATAAAATCATACCTTAGTTCACCAGTAATTTCAGGGCTGCAAGTTATTTGGATCATGTACGATAACACGCAGTCAACTGAGTTCATCTGCACTCTTCTCTATTAGCTGTGGATTTAACCCATTATCACTGATTTTTCAGCCTTAAGTCAGTTAAAGGAAGGGCTTACCTATACAAAAGGTTAAAACCTACTGCCTCGTGCCAAATGAAACAGTACTATCCTTAGTTAAGGCTGACCACTGCTCTGAAATAGCTCAACCTCAATATCCTAATGGGAAAGCAAAGAAGTGGCTCCATGAAGTATAAGAGGCATCTAAGGAAAAATGAATTCATCTCAACCAGAAAAAAACAAACAAAATGCAGCACGAAATCAAGGCATGTATTCCAACTGGGGGAAATAACATCATTTTATAGAAACGGGCTTGGATAAGGAATAAAGCTTTATCTAAAATATGTTCTAGTGTTGTTAACAGAACACTATGATCCTGTGACACCATTTTGTGGGCTGTTTTCTGGTCTGGGTTCATACAACTCCTCACTGGTTCTGGTGAAAATTCAAAATAAGTGCAAGCTTCCAGTTGGCAAAAATCAGACCCAGGGACAGCTAAGGCATAGAAATGCAGTATCCATGTAACCAGCTGGAGGTGTGAACACACTGGAGCTTACACTAGCAAGTGCATTGTGAACACAGCTCAGGAGCCTATTTAGAAACAGCCATTAATAAAAATAACTAGGGAAAATAAAACACAGCAATTTGATGTGAACCATGTGCCGGCCCTGGCCTGCTCCGCTGCTTGCCAGTGCAGAGTCCAAGGCTACGACTGCCGAACCGCATGTGGCTCTTCGTTGCTCAGCATGGGGCTCTCGCTGAGGTCTGAGCAGTCAATGTTTCGCAGCCGCTGCCTAGAGGAAAACTAGGCAGTCTCGAGGAAAGATTCAAAGAGACAGCCTGAGACATGCGGAGGGACACGGGAGGGTGGCAGTGAGTGATGCTGACGGAGCCGGATGGAGCGAAGCCAGCAGCAGAATGATAATGCCGTATCTCCAGGACAACGGGAGCTGCCATCCAGCCCAGCTCTTGCAACCGCTGGACCTAGTAACCCAGTGGCAAGCCATGTTGGAAAAAGAAACGCATCAGTCTCATGTTTCACCCCCGAATTCAGTCAGTTTTCATGCTAGTGGAATTAACACCGGCATGAAACGAACCGTCCAGGCACAGTGAAGGCGTGCGGGTCCGGAGTGGTCCTTGTAAACCTCCCTGCAGGACTTGGTTCAGCGCTGCTCAGCCACACATCCGAACCAGGGGCGTGAAATGCGACCGGCTTGTTATTCCTGACTTGGCAAAGCAGCTAACCATGCACTGAAATTAGTTTGCGCTTTAACTCGCGCTTAACCGCTCAGCTGCACTGCGGGCTCGGCAGCGTCAGGAGTTGCAGTATTTCCTCCAGAGGCCCTGTGCCGTGTATCTGGAATGGCTGTGGGATTTCTTTGGGCTCCCTACTTGGAAGGGGCTCTCCTCCCCACCGCTCCCAAGCAAGCCGCATGGCTGGAGCTGAAACACATTTGCAGGCTTATATGGAAGACAGTTTTCTTGGTTTCTTCCCTCTGTTCTAGGGACAGAGACCATCGCTCCCCAGAGCTGCCACTCAGGCACTTTACAGCAGCATTAAATTCACACTTTAAAAAGAGAGAGTGAGTGATAAAACAGAAGCCAGGATTTTAGCATGTAGTAAGGTTTGGGTTTTTTTACAGTAATTGCCTTAACAGCATCTCTTGCTCCCACCCTCTCCCCCAGCCTTTCTGCCTCCACGGGTGTTCCCCCCTCCATCTCCAGGTTGTGCCTTTGAGCGATGTCCCCTGTGAGGGTCTCCAGCCCTCCGCGGTCACAGGAGCCACAGCCAGATGAATTGCTTTCCCGCCGGTGAAAGCAATGAGATGCTCCCGGGTCATCACTGAAGGACTCAGTCCAGTGCCAGGGACTGAGGGGTTGGAGTCTTAGGAAGAGGCCGAAAGGTTTAATTTACACGATCCCAATCAGCATCAACCTGGAAAGCCAGTACAGGCAGTCACACCAGCTACCTTATCAGGGAGACCCTTTGGCACACAATAAGATATTTTCTGTTATCAGCGTGACATGTAAGTTGCCTTGTTGGTATTCCTGCCTTCCCACTTTCACCTCTGGGATTTGGGTTTCACAAGGGATTGTCAAAGGAAAAAGCTGATTTTCTCTCCTTTCCTATATTACTCATTTGAGAAGTTTAATCATTAATGTGAGGTGTCTCTGAGCATACGGAAGCTGGTCCGCAACTAAAAATAAGATGAACGCATCTGAAGGTTTCAGCAATGTCTATTTTTTCAGTGCTGCATCCAATTAAAATAGAAATCCAAATGACTTGCCTCCTTTCCCATTGAGAGCCTGCAACTATACAGAGGCACAGTGAGCAAATTGTGTGATTATTGCTTTTCCCAGAGAAATTGTTCTCTGTTAAGATGAGATATTAAAGTCAGGGCCTGCTGTGCAGAAAACAGGCTGAAGTCAGCCACGCTTTTGGATGTTCCGTGGTGGTTTGTACTATTTCCCAGCAATATTGTCATTCTAGCTGCGATTGCTAGCTGACAGGAAAGAAACACTGCCTACAAATATTTTGGGGGAGAAAGTTGGGAGTTTTATTAGGTACAACAAATGCTACAAAAGTAGCATTTTACTAAGAAACGAAACCCTTTGATCACTAGTTCATTGTATATTCAAATTTTGTGGTGATTTTATTTTTCATGAAAAGTACCAAACTGGCACTGTAGCCGTTTCACCCCAGGCTTTCTGAAATATATTTGTACCCAATGCACGTGCTGATGGGGAGGGACTCACTCTGCAAGGCGGGAGCCTGGGAGAGACGCTACCCTTGGGCTGGGGACAGGGACAGGGACAAGCCATACAAAGCTGCATGCTGTCACGGGAGTGCGTTCTCTCCCTGTGATGTGGCTGAGCGAGGGACTCTGAGAGAGGAGCATGAAATGGTGATCAAATGAGTGAGCCTCATGCATCATTCATGAGTTGAAACAAACCTTTGTACCAGACAAGATCTCCCATTGAATTTCTCTTCAATGGACCATTGCTTGCTTACACCACGCAAGATCCATCTCACTCCATACTGTCTGAATGGGAGCAGCACCAGTCTTTCTTACATTATGCTGAAACAATACGCTGATCTTTCTTTTAGTGGCAATTTGGGCTACAGAGCCCAATCAATCCCTACTTCTTCTTCTAAGGATGCCAGCAGAGAAGCTAATTACCACCTCCTCTTCAAGGGTAGGTTCATTGTCAGCTAGGGACCAGGATGAGACCTCTATTCACTCCCCAATATATTATGTTCAAGGACGAACCAGACTGACATTAGTCAGTACTGACTTACAGAAATTCTTTAACAGGCTTGGAACCAAAGCAACGCTAATGCAGGGGGG
>NW_008824669.1:1804195-1815736 GCF_000699105.1 Pygoscelis adeliae | reverse complement strand
AGGGCTGGTATGGTTCATTTCCCCAGCTCCCTCTCCAAAGAGAAACTTCTTATGGATCGAAGAGGGAAGAAGGAGAAAAAAAGCAGTATAAAATATGGACTAGAAAGAAACGCCATGATTTTATTCTAATGACTAAGTGAAAAGTCCAGTTCTGATTTCTAAAATAAACCACCCCCCAAACTCTTGAAGACTTCAGTTAAGCCAAGGATTCAATTTCACATGAAAATAAATTTATTTCCTTTTGTCTTTTTTCCCTAATCCTTCTTCCCTAAAAAAAAAAGAAAAAGGAAAAAGATTCAGCAGTCCTATTTTTTCTTCAGACCTTTGTGCTTGGGGGTCACCAGTGCCAACAGAAATCCAAGTCCAAATGATCTCATTAGAGACATCCAACATGGAGCACAGACTGGGGAGATGAAATCCCACATACACAAAAAGAGCAGCACCAAGCTGGTACACCAGAAGGAGGCACCTTAGAGGAGAAGAAAAGAAAACAACAACAACATCTTCAACCTGCCCTCCTGCCATGAAGCTGTACCGGGGAATGAACAGTTTCCCTGATGTGAGCCAGTCTTGCTGTAATGCAATCAGGTAGGGGCAGCTGAGTGTAGAGAAAAACGGCTGAGCTGTTAGTTAGCTGGATTTACTTTATTTTCTTTTCCCCAGGCAAAGAAAATAAACATTTTCTCACATTAGATCATGAACCCTACACATTTATCATGTGCTCTCCGCTTGCAACAAAATGCCATTTATCTTTTCCTTTGTGCTCTGTTTGGGGTAAGAAAGGATTTGAAATCTGCAAGTCTACGTGCACTTTCATGTTGCTGTTGTCTTATTTTATTTTCATAAATGTGTGTTCTTGGCCCCCCAAGGCTAAAGGGCCAAGTCTCCTGTTGGGGCATGTTCAGAGAGGTTAATGTAAATGTAATGCAATGTAAAATATTGCCTCTGGTTTACACCAGGAGGGGATTTGGCCCAATCTACCTGAACAGCATATTAAGCATAGTGCTGGATTTCAGGATCAAGCAGGAAGCTACTATAAAAGTTTCAGCAGGCTTCAGAGGTTCATTGGGAAGTGGCAGGCGAGGGAAGTGAGGGGATTTTTCCTGTGCTGATGAAAGATGCTCCACTGGCAGCTCTGGACCTTGAAGCCCTGAGTTTACCCAAAGAACACACAGGGACTGATCAGAGGCAAAACCACACTCACTCCCACCAGCCCGCCTGGCTTGGCCGGCCCCCAGCCAAAGTGCCCTTAACCCTGACCTGAACCCTTACATGGGGGAGGATCACTTGGTCTCCACATTCATTTTCCTCTGGCCTCTTGTGTAAAGACAGGCAGGTGACGGGTCAGCTCTTGGTGGTGCTTTTTTGTCATGTGACAGCTGCCCAATGAAAGATGAATGGAGAAAGCCAAACGTCTCCTGAGCATTTTTCACTTCAGAGCCACCTCAGAGTCATCAGGTGGTGGCAACATATCCCTGGTAATAACCTAGGACAGTCAGATGGAGCAGGCTGGAGGTCAGGGTTGGGCAGACCTCTTCTGACCCTGAGCTGCACCAGCTCTGGTATGACACTAGTGTCACCAGCAATGTTCTCACAAACAATTGAGTGTCCCAGCTTCTCCAAGGGCCTTCAGGGAGAACTCAGGGATGCCTATTGAAAATATTATTGTTTTACTTTGGTTAGGAAAGGCAGAAAATATTAATTGACCATTGAAAGTAAAATCCAAATATAATTGCAAGCTGTCTGACTACAAAATCTCCTCCTTTTGGAAAATGGAAAGTATTGCGTTCACTCACCACTGTGTTTATGCTGTTTCACTAGTTAGTGAGACCGGTGACAGCCTAAAGGTCAAAATTTGCCTTTATACCAATCTCTTTTTCACCTTAAAAGTGAAGGACCTTTCATGGTGTTTTAAAGCCTAGATGGAACCTGAATTTACAGTCTCAGAAGCAAATGTGAGGAGAAGAGACTATTAAAAATAAGATCCATTAAAGGAAATCCAGGTTTGGGGCATATGGGGTTGCCCTTTGCCGATCGCCCCACATAGTTGCCTGTGAGGTGGGGAAATGTATTTCTTTACCTCAGAAAATGTGCATGTTTGATTCCATTAACCAAACTCACCCTCTGAACATATTAATTTATTGCTGAAACATTAAAGGGATATTCAGGAGCCACTAGTAACGCCATCTACTTATCATAGAATCATAGAATCATTAAGGTTGGAAAAGACCTCTAAGATCAACGAGTCCAACCGTCAACCCAACACCACCATGCCCACTAAACCATGTCCCTAAGCGCCTCATCTACACGTCTTTTAAATACCTCCAGGGACGGTGACTCAACCACTTCCCTGGGCAGCCTGTTCCAATGTTTAACCATTCTTTCAGTAAAGAATTTTTTCCTCATGTCCACTCTAAACCTCCCCTGGCGCAACTTGAGGCCATTTCCTCTCATCCTGTCGCCAGTTACTTGGGAGAAGAGACCGACACCCACCTCGCTACAACCTCCTTTCAGGTAGTTGTAGAGAGCAATGAGGTCTCCCCTCAGCCTCCTTTTCTCCAGACTAAACAACCCCAGCTCCCTCAGCCGCTCCTCATAGCAGCTTATCGGCGCAACATGTCTTCTTTACAGTGACAATTAATTTGCATCTCCTATATTTGGGACCATACATATGTGCCTCAAGACTGAAGACGTACAGGGCCAGCTCATATCTTCAGCCTTGTTATACAAAGCCCTTAGCTGTAACAGCCAACATACTATATGGTGGTATATAGGTACTGCACATAGCAACAGCCTGGCAAAAGTATGGGGAGAAGCTTGTGTGACAGCTGGCTCTATCTAGTCACATTTGACTCATTTCATAACAACTGAAAAGCCTTATGTTGAAATATTTGTAAGCAAACTCCCTGGTCTGTTAAAGCTAGTTAAAGCTAGTGGCTGAAAGCTGAAGGAATAGCTCCGTTCAGAAAACCTCCTCATTCTTTGAAAATAAGCACATTTAATGGTTCGTAATATATCAGGTTGTGTCTTTGCATCCATACTTCTTCCAGCTGAGGGCACAGGCTGGCTGTTGCCATCCTCTGTCTTCTGGAGGCAGAATTATATGGCACAGTCAGTGCTGGGATCTCCCTGGCAGACAGCAAGGCCACACACACGACTGTCTCCAGCATTGAGGGAAAGCCTCTGCACTTGGGTTTCTTCACATGAAACCATCACTGTCTTGACTCCTTACTTTCTGGCTGTGACTAGATCATTCGTGGATGCCTTACGCTAACCACAGGTTGGAAAGCATCATATCTTCTTTGTGATTTGGAGACCCTGAGGTGTAATGCCGCTGCTCTGTTGAAATGGTGAGGGAACTGCCAAATCGTGTTACATGGGGCTGTGTCTCTGTAGGTCCTGCTTGCTGGGGAGCATTCCAAGGCAGCAGCCCCAAGGGCTTCTCTGTGCCCTTCGTGGAGACAGATCTCTGTGGAAACGGCAAGTGTTGAATGCTATTGCAGCGCACAGAGCGGGATCCTCCTGTCATGGAAGGGGCCAGAGGAAAAAATCTCACTCTTCAGCAACTAAATAACTGAGAGAAAAAAGACCACATTACAGCCTCCTGTCAGGATGTTCTTCTTGCCGTTGTTTACAAACTGCAGGCATCTTTACTGTTAGTTTCCTCCTTAGAGATGGCACCCGGGGACCTAAAAGTGTCAGACTAGATGTCTGGAAAATTTGCAGGTTGCTTCAGGACACTGATTTATATTCAAACCAGTCCTTTCCAAGAAATTGGTTCTTCTGAAAAGAATAACGCTAAAGCTACCTCAATAACAACAAAAAATGTCATTGTCACTAAACCAAAAGGAATGTGACTGAAGCTCCATGTCAGTCCGGGAACTTTTGATATATCACAAGCTTCTCTGGAGAGCTAACTACTCACTATTTCCCTCAGGCCACACAAAAATAGGTTACCACAAAAGAAAAAAAAAAAAAAACAACCCAGCAGATAGTATCATCATCGTATCTTCTGGTTAGGAGTCAGATAGGCTTAGATTTTATTTGACTCATATCTTTTGCATATGATATAAGGAAAAACTTGAATGACACTCAAATAGAGCAAGACTTTCTTCTGCTCTCTGAGCTCCAAAGCCAGTATTAAAAAGATATTACTGAGGAAGAGGAGAGTACCAGAGTACACCCATTGGCTTGATTTGCCTTCTTGTACCCACGGGGAGTGAGGTGCAGGGAAGGCAGCTTTAAAACAGCTTTAAAAACATTTCCATTTCTATACTATGAATATATGAAGCCGTTTCTACACCATGCAACTCCGTGCCATATTCTAGAGAAACATCTCTTTTTAGAAGCTGCATAGGTTTCAAAGCTTTTATAGGTGCCTTACACTTTTCTGCACTTTTTTGGACATATGGAAGAAAAGGAGAAGTCATTTATGACTCTCTGATCTGGGCCATCAGTGTTATGTTAGAGGTGCACTGGAGCCATTTTAACTTACAAAATTGTTTATAAGTTTCCCTGAGAAACCTTTCACTAGTAGAAGATAAAGACAAATGTACCGCTCCCAACAGGATCTCTCCTTCCCCTTTAGCTGAAGATAAGACCAGGGAAGTGTATCAATCTTACCTTCTTCTAAATATACACATATATATACATTTAAGCTGAAAAACATTCCCTTTCAGAGAACTGAAATGTCTTTGCTGCTATCTGAACAAGTAACATAAAAAACCCTCTCAATAATATATTTACCAGTCTTCAGTTTTAGCATTTCTGGCATCTTGAATTGGAGATCAGGTAATTCTACCTGGAGGAAAACACATTCTGAAACTGTTTAATTCGTCTGCTCCACCACAGCTTTTGGGAACTTCCTGTCCCTCATTTTTGGGGAAAACTATGAGCGTCAGGAGTGCGCTTCTCTGGGCTGTGGCCCAATAACTAGCCAGTGCAGCTGTGCTAAAGCCAAGGATGTGCCACCCAGAGACCCCAAATACTCTAGAAAAGCCCTCTTCAAGGGCACATTTCCCTCCTGCTTCTTCTTTCATGTCCCTCACCTCTTACCCAGCCCATACACCCGGTTCTGTTAGGAGAGAAGTAATTTGTGCAGTCTGGAAGCAGACAGCGTCTCCGAACCGTCCTCGCAGTCACAGAAAATAGCTCTTTCTCCCTGGTCCTCAGCCATCTCCTTTGCTAGGCTAGGCTGGACCAGTCCGAACAGTGGCCAGAGGGAGAAGCTTTGTCTGAGTTCCTTTGCTGCAGAAAAAAAAGCCTTATAAGCATTCAGTATCAGCTTCGGTTCCCAAGGGGGTGATCACCAATCTGACTCTCCGTGTTTCTTCCAGGGGTACAGCTCACCTTCAGTTGTTGCCTGCTCCTTCCCTAAGATCTTTAGCTCCACCGTGGAGATGGCTTCCCTTGAGCGCACCTCTTCTTCTACCACTGCTGCCTTTTAAGCAATAACTTTAAATCTGCTGGTCTTTTTATTTCCACTAAGGGTCCTGTGTTTGTACGCCTATATAGAGGGTTGGAGTTCTTTTAATATAAAGAAATGTCTTTTATTGTTTCCTTTTGCTTTTCTATTACAAAGCCTCTAATGTGTTGTGCTAAAGGTGGGTGGCTTTAAAAGAGGCTGGTTTCATTAGGTTTTTATTGTGTTTAAAATGTGGTTCTATTTATTGTGCTAAACACTTGGCAGCCTTTGTCATGCCATGTCTCATGAAGGCACTTGGAAATGAGCACACACATAGAAAGCTGCATCAATTTCCCCCCCGAGCAAGATAGGCAGGAGATCATGAAAGCTTTGTTTCTTTAGCTGGCAGTTAATCCTTTCAAACTTGGCCCCCTTTCTGAAATTAACTCATCGAATAATGGACATGCTCCATTAAAGTGATGAAGATAAAAACTCTGCCAGTGCCTGACTTAGTAAGAAAACCATCTCACTCGCAGGCCAAAAGAACACACTTGAGCTGTGACAAAGGATCTGTGTAATTGAGAGCCAAGACTCCCCTCCCGTTTATTTCCATAAGTTGGTATTCTTTGACTGTCCACATTTCTTTTTGTACTTAGGAAACGGGTCATGCATTTCTGGTGGAAAGATTTAAAATTAAAAAAAAAAAAAAAAGAAGGTATTGTAGAAACTTCCAGATAGATTTTGCTTCATCCATCTTCAGACATGTATGTTTTTCACATATATTGGTATTATTAAGATTTTAATTTACTGACAGTTGGTGCTTTGATTACAGATCCAGACAGGGAGTCAAGTTCACGTATGTTTGGTTCCCAACTCTGTGACTGACTTAATGTGTATTATGCGGCAAGACTTTTATTCCTTGATTTCCAGCCAAAAATCCAAGAATAGCACTTGTTCATGTCTCCTGGGAACTGCAAAGAAAAATTCGCTAATACCTGTCAGGAAGCATTATTATTGTTATGCTACTGTGATGAGGCAGAAGTATACAACAAAATGTCACATTAATGCCACATTAAAAAAAATACACTTTATCATTAAACATTTTTTTTTCTGCGTGGAAACAGAAAAAACCCGAAAAGTACTATGGCAATGCTCCTCAAGCTTTTTCCTGGGACACTGTCGTTACATCAGACCTGACCCTTCAGACTTCTTCTTTGAACCGTGATGGAGATGAAAAATCCTCCTTTCTTATTAATCCAAGAAAGGAAAGATGGGCCTGATACCTGTATGTGACCTTTCTTCCAGAGAAGCCATGTATCAGAGCAATGGTCTTTGACCTGTCAGTTGCAGACTGTGTTCTGCCCAGGAGATGTTCTGACTTTCCTCATGGCCACAGAAAATTAAAACCCCTTAAAAGTAAGGAGATTGTGACTATGGTCCAGGTTGGCAGGGAGAGCAAAGAAAAATGCTGCTCACATTACTCACTCATTACTTCTGCCTATGAGCCCGTAAAAGCTGGGAGCTGCAAGGACAGAAAAAACAATAATGGAAGAAAAATAAGAGCCCGTGAATTAAAATGACCCCAAATACCAAAAGTCAGATAGAGTAGATATCTTGCTAGGCATCTACAGGCACAAGAGTGTCCTCTGGATTAATTTTATCTGGTTTTATACACTTTAAGGCCATAAAGGAGGATTATCTCATTGAGTCTGACCTCTGGCATAACGCAGGCAATAAAAAGTTTATTCAGTTACTGCTGCATGGAGTCCAATAATTTGTGTTTGACTGACGTAGTTCTTTCAGTAGAGCAGCCCTTCTTGGCCTTGAAGATTCAGTACTGAGAGAGTCCACTTCTCTTCTGAACAGACAACAAACTCACAGCTTGGACAGTATACAGGATTGTGTATCAAGTTGGGAAGAAGCTCAGTTACAGCTGCTTCCCATGCACAAATGCACAACCCATAAAATATAGGTGGAAGCGTAGTGCCCACTATTGGTGGATGTCTCTCTGTAGGTGATATGATCTTTGGTCATAGTCTCATGTTCAACTTTAAGCCAGCATGAGCTAATGCAGCAATCAAGGAGTGAGCCACATGTCCCTGTGGCACCTCCTTCCATAGGCCAACACAAGCATTGTGCAACAACACGCCGAACAGGTTAAGGCTGCTGATTAAAACTAATCAATTCAATGCTTGGGTTTTTGTTGGCTGGATTGTATGGCCTGGATAGGAATAAATGATGGGAGATGTGACTACCTCTTTCAACAGCAGTGTCGGTTTATGCCAGTTTAGACTGGCATATGTGAATCTGCTGTTTTGCATTATTTGGCTGTTTCTAACGGTTTCAGGTCTTTTTGCAGCTCCTGAGTGATGCAAAGAGGCTGAATCTCTAGAGACAATGCCACCCAATGTTCATAAAGTACTACATTGAAGGAAAGTGCTATCAAATATTAGGTATTATTTATGACTTTTGGCATACCAATTAATCCATATATAAAATGTCCTGTATATTTTTATGAAACAAAACAGAATTGTTTTGTCTAAATGATAGAAATACAAACCAAAATGATAATCCGGACTCAAGCTGAAAATTCACTCTGTTTCTTCATATAATTTAAAATTGAGTATGATCTTCCCTCTCCCCCCTCCCCACTTGTGGGTCTTATGCAGTAACACGTTCTCAAATGTGCAATAGCCACATTTCCATGATATTCATAATTCATGTCATGGAAATGACCTGGAGAAATAAAAACTTCCTGCCTCATCAGATCCTCCTGAATAAAAAAAGTTCTTAGGCTACCCATTGCTGAAAGTAGAGCTATTGCAACCAATTTCTCTTGCAGACACATCCCAAGACAAAACAATACAAGTGTCAAACTCTGTGTTCCTGTAGCATTAAAAAAGGCAAGGAAAGAAAGATGAAGATAAGGTAAACTCTGTGCTACTTTGGCATCCAGGAGAGGGAGAAAATCAAAATGATAACCCATGGCAGCACAGTAAAACAAGAAAGTATGTCCCACCTTTTATTCCCCTTTCTATAATATTTTAATGAGGTGCAAATACTTTTTTGATCCTGTCACCAGAGCACTCCATGACATGCCACAGCCCCACCTCACAAGCTAATTGATCAGAAGAAGTATGACTCGTCTCACAGCTGTATTTAGTCATACAACAGTGAAAGATTTAATCAGCTTTAAACTAGTCCTAGTTCCTTCCTCCATCAATAGGGAGAGATACCTGGTCCTTTCCCCCAGGCTACTTGCCTACCTCAGGTAATTGCAACCCCTTCTGCCCGCACACCCCACTCCAGGGGATTTATCTAAAGCTATTGGTTATAGAAGATGATCATTTAGCTATCTCAGTTTAGACAGCTAACCTATTAGATGGCTGAAGTTAGGTGAAACTAATGCCATTTAATGAGACTAATGACAAGCTTAACCATGTACAAAAGCCTCATCCAGAATTCATCAACACTATTGGAAACTATTTCATAGGTTTGGTATCAGGCTATCACAGTAGAGTTTTCTGGGTTTTTTTAGACAGTAGAGATGGTTAAAATTTCATTCATTATGAGTTTTCAATTACACGTTTCATCAGGTTTTCATGATAGGAGAAAATTGGAATTTTTAGCAAATAAATAACCATGGGGTTTGATCATCTGTGCAGGACAAAAATTCTCAGTAATATAAAACTTGCTCAAGTCTTTTGTTTGTATTTTTATACATTTAGTATCTGCTTTGCCAAAATATAAGGATTACATTATTATTATGTATTATTATTATTATTATATTGGGTTGATGATTGGACTCGATGATCTTGGAGGTCTCTTCCAACCTTAATGATTCTATGATTCTATGATTATTATTATTATTATTATTATTATTGATTTTCTTTACCTTTGTGTATGGATTTGCAGAATAGAAATTAAACATCAGGGACAGTGCCATACCAGAACATGGAATGACATTTTTCAGTCCTAAGAATCCTAATTATAGGATAAACTTTAAAATCCTATAGCACTGTTTCTATAGGAAAATGTATTAACCCAGTGATCCTGCCAATCCTTAAATGAAGTGCCTAATCTATTTTGTTCAAGAAATGTTGCCTTCATTTTGTCACAAGTTTCTCAACTTGTCACTAATTCTTCTTGTCCCTTTCTTCTGCTCTGAAAAGTTGATTTTAAAGGATTTCTGTTTTGGTGTTGAATTGGTAATTTTGGTTTAGAACCTATGAAGTTCTTTGGGAACGTGGGGATGAAAATAATGCTATCTTAGCTTTTCTTTTATTGAGAGATGTCTGTTGAAGCATTATTCTATGCTATATCAGCCATCTGAATATAGCTTTTCTTGGAAGAGAAATGTATCGCCCATTCAGTAATTACAGGTAAAGACTGGTGTTGCAGGGCATTAAAGGGGATCCAAATCCTGCCTGTGTCATGCCACATTCACCCACCACACCATTCTCTGCTAATGCAAGCTGGCAGGAGTCAACTCCAAACACGGCGCTTCTCCTGACACTTGGATGTCAGTGGGATTTCCAGCACTCACTCGGTCGCTCCCTCCAGAGCCTCGGTGCACCCTTTCTGCTGGGTTGTGAGCACTCAGCCTTCCTTTCACGGTGGTGGACGTGATGGGCTGTGACACCTATCATCTCAGTAAAGAGCCGTCTCAAACAATATCAGAAGACGTCACTTAGAGCCTGCCAGCTGGAAGATAAACTGGATGGCACTGATGCAAAGGCCTATTTATATCAGCCCGGCATAACTTGGGTTCTCTGAAGTGCAAGCTACATTATGGAGCATGATGGGGACTAAAAAAATTAAATCCTTTCATAGTTAGAAGTATTTTCCCTTCCTTTCTAGTGCAACCATATGATTTTACATGACAATGCTCTTCAGCTGCTGGAACATGGAGCGCTACTTTGTGAAGAAGGGCTCTTTTGCCCAGCCCAAAATGAAATGCATTGCTCGTTTGTCATATGCCATGGACCCAGCCCCATCCCTGGTCCTCCTGAGTCTGTGGTAAAGAGGTTAAGCTGTTTAACACCCAATTTGATGACCTGGCATATACCACCAAATGTGTCTGTTGCCCTGACTTTGTCTGCTTCCTCTTCCCTTGCATGCTTCAGCTGTTCTTCATAGCACATTAGAGGGTTGCTGTCTTTATTAGTCACCAATAACACATTAATACATTCCTTCTCCTATTACCTCGGACGCTAATTTGGTGGAATTGGATACTGACAGTACATTGATGTTGTTAAGGTTAATGACCCAGAGATTTACAAGAGAAGTCGCATTAGAAGTCAAATTGATTGTAATAATTGTTTCACTGAACAGTGTCAACATTAAGTACAGTATGTTGTGCTATGCCATCCAGGGAGGCCCTGTGGCTGTTACAATAACTACAACGCTGTCTACATACACTCCTTACAAGACAATTCACGCTGAAATACATTTAGGTAAATGCAGCTCTAATAATGGATGCCTAAGATGTTCAAAGATATGAGACACTATGTTTCTAGTCTCTGCACATTATTTTGCCTCCAAGCATATTTTGTACTTGCATCCAATTCTAAGGAAATTGTTGCTTTCCTCAGCCGGGGAAGAGCAGAAAGCAAAATTTGGTGGCTGTTGCCTCCTTTTGGTCTGAGTTGTGAGGCCAGGCAGAATACCTCTGCTGTTCAGTCCTAAATTTTGCTCAGATAAGTGGCTGTTTTGCAGTTCAGATGCTCTGCAGTTAGGCTGCTTTAAATATTTAAAATGCAATACACTGTATGAAATAAATTTGCTATTAACACTGCATTTATATTGACAGTGGAATGCAGAAATTGCAGCTGAGATGTTGTGGGAATCTCCCAGAAGTGTCACCCTTGACCATAAAGGTGTGTGATTGACTCTGTGTAACTATTAAAAAAAAAAAAAAGCAGTGCCCTTTTCATGTTGTAGATCCCATTCCTTCCCTTCCCTTCTTTCTTCTTCTATGCATTTCTAGTCTTTCTCTTGCATTCCTCCTTTCTCCACTTCTTCTCATTCAGTGTATTGATCTTGCAACTGAAGAGGTCACTGCTGAGTGGCACCCACCGTGAATGGTGAAATAAAAGATGCTTGTCATGCAGGAGTCCTGTACAGTCATCTGCACG
>NW_008824669.1:1770999-1804120 GCF_000699105.1 Pygoscelis adeliae | reverse complement strand
TGCTCACGGTATTGCTGACGATAATGAGCTATGCCTAGAGTTGAAGGTCAGGAAATTAACCTCTCATACTTTTCACTCACATTTCCTTCACACGTCTTGTGTTGTTTCTCGGTCTTATTCGCAGTATCTCAAGACCTCAACCAAAAAATATATTTTCCAAGAAACTTCCAATTTTAGCAACAGCGACAAACGTTCCATGGAAAGAGAAAAGCTCTCAGTAAAAACTGCCTGTTTGTTTTGGCTTTGAAAATATACACTAATCATATCCACCCTCCCTTCTTCCTTTCTCCCAGTCCCAGCTTGTCTTCTTCCTCAACTAGTTTATATACTATATGCTTACTTGGAGAGCTAAAATTTTAAGAGAGGACATAGAAAATACAGAGAGATTGGTACACTGGTGGGGTTCGTGTGACTAAGTGAAGATGCTTGCAGCATTGACATCTAAGCTAGTCACCTTTGGCTCCTCTTACAAGCAGTGGGAAAAAATGAAACCCCTTGGCATGATTAGTCTCAGCCTAGAATGGATGAACTGCAGCCTAAAAGGAAGGCATATGCTGGGTTCACAACCCGGCTTTCTAAGCACCTGCAGTGTGGGACCTACAGCTTATAGTGATCATAAAGGCAACTGGGGTGAAAAAAGTGTATTTTGGTGCATAGACTTCTAGTGTAATAAGCTTGTATTATGCCTTCTCTCTGTGTTACATCTAAATGTGGTCGCCCTCTGCTCCTGCCTAGAAAGGCTGCACTGTTTAGCTCCTCCCCTGGCAGGTTGTGTTTGTTAACGGTGAAGGTCCACTTAATCTTTCATCAAGCAGCTACGTTGTAGGCATCTAGATTTGAAGAACTGGCCTATAGATTTGCTGCACCTGTAAATGCCATCACACGTAAGACGCAAAACCAAAAGTTGTCATATTTTGGATCTTACCACTGTTTATATAACGCATCAATAACACGCCAAACACTGCCTTTTGCTCTATACAGCATGTTGTACAGCTTGCTCTCTACACCATCAGCTTGTTTTGTGGCTGATGTGTAAGCTGGGATATTACTTTTAAAATGTATTTTAGTGGCATCATGTATTCTACAACAGGCCTGTCAAAATACAGTGTCAAGCTCTCATATGTCACATAAAAACTGTTTGATGTTCTCCTCACTTGAACTCCTACTTTGCATTGTAATTAGGAGAGATCTTGACTGGGTGAACTTGTTAGCTTTTTACATGCACAGGCCTAAGGACACTTTAATTAAAGTCAGAGGGAAACTTGAAAGCACAGGCAGCAAGAAATAATAGTAAGACTAAAAATAACCCGTTCAAAACTGCTGTAGAGAAGCCAAAGGGACAGGACATGTCACAGATAGGGAACATTATGAACTGGGGGAATCTAACCATTCCTTCCCCAACAGTAACACCTAATAATTATAAATATAAATCATGCTTCACTTCTTGCCATATGACAGCACTAGCAAAACAGAACGACAACATTACTGACCAGTAAAGCTGTCTGAGAAATAGCGAAGGCTTTTTTTGCAAGACCAAGCTCCTTAGTTTTAATTCTTTTAGAGGGGAGGGGAGTTCCCCAAACCAGTGTGGAAAAAAAACCCACAACTGCCATCTTTCATTTTGTGGAAATAATCTTCCATAAATTACCTGTACAGGGAGAAAGAAACATCAGGACTGTCCTGAAAGAATATTGTAATTTTCTATTTTCCTTATTTAATTTTCTTATGGAAAATCAAAGTTTTATAGCAAATCTGAAATTTTCTCATAGAAAATATGATTTTTATTCCCTTTAAAGAATATTTTTATAGGTAAAGCAGTAGAAAATGATTTCCTGTCTTTTTTCTTTTTTCTTTCTTTTTTTTTTTTTCCAAACCAATGTGAGCATTTTCCCTTTTCCTGATTTTCGGGCTGTGTTAATTATTTAGTTCTTGCCGAGATACTTCTGTCTCCTTGAGTGCCCATATCTCACAGTTTCTTTCCAAATAAATAAATTTGTATCAATGCAAAATCTATTTTCCAAAGCCACACCTCACACATTCTCTTTGTTCTGCTTTCTCTCTTGTACTATGCTCTGTGACTTACACGCTAGCTGATAAGAAAAGCATCCTGTTGCAAGGCCTAAGTCTCTGTATGTTCCTACTTGTACAAGTCTCACTTGCATGAGAAGTCCAGAGTTCAAATTAATCCCAGTATAATTGATTATTTAAGATGGGGTTCAGATCACCGATTGAGGCACCTACATTTAGGTGTGTACAGATGAGATAAATATCTGTGATCTCTGTACAATCCAAAGCCCAATTCAGTTGACTAAACGTAGGTAGCAGATGCTGTCTGAGACTTTTCTAGAATACAACACAGTCTCTAACTGTTGATCTAGAGGAGTATGTATCTCCCATAGGTCCTAGGTCATATCTGACAGCCTCAGGGAATGTTTCAGACAATATAGGGCACCCCAGATGGCACAAAAGGCCAGTGTTTTGGTAACTGAATCAAGCCTCTCATCAGTACAGTAGGCTGAACAGAGACTGTTCAGGCAACCAGTGCAGTCATACGATGAGCTGAATCTTACACCAGTCTCTATTGACTGTATTGACTCCCTCTCCATTGACTTTAGTTTAAGGTACTGATTGCTTAGGCACCTAACTCACATGTATACACCTTCATATGAAGACCTAAATTAAATCATCTTAACCTGGGAGCTGTTCTCTCTCCCTTGAATACCCCTGAGCTGGTTACTCCTCCACTTTCTATGCCGCTCAGCTTTTCAACTGTTGATGATTTTACTTTATTCCTAATTGTAAGCTCTTCAAAAATTTCACTTTTCCAAGATAGTACAGCAAATCTATAACCTTGTTCTTATTCAGAAACAGCACTGACCTCGTCATTCCCTGACTTCTGAACTCTCTCAGACTGCAGTATTGAATTTGACAGCTCTGCTTCCTCTCTGTGCTTGCGCATCTCTTCAGTTTCTCAGAGCAAATGTCTTCCTTCTACAGATCAGTCTTGTGCACCATGAGTTAGACTGGTTTATTTGCAGATTTAAGCAGGCACAGGCTGAGGTGTTTGTTTTCATCTTCTGTGCCCTGACTTGTTTGGGACTAGTCTTGGCTTTGCAGGTTTAAGATCCATTTCCATTTTCTTTTTCTAAAGCTCTCCTTGGGGGTGTGTTTTAGCTTTTAGTCTCTTTACTTTCTTTTGTCTGGAGGAAATAATGGGTTATCATCTCACTGACAAGCAATGCCAGAGAGCCCAAGAAGCAATTGCATGCTTACACCAGCAATGTGACAAAGTGCTACAAAGCTATACCCAGTATTGCAGATACGTCCCCCTCAGAGTTTCTGGTAATGTCATGACATTAATACTTCCTTACCTTTACCACAGAAATATTGCCATACCTCAGATAAGCTCCTACAACAGGTTGGTTCCTGCTTCTTTCCATGACTGCACAGGAAAACAGGCACGAGAAGTCCTGGCTGGGAGTTGTTCTGAATCACTCATCACTGTCTCTAACTTAGCACTTATGTATGTATGTAAATCCACCTACATCCATGCATAGCCCACAGAGGCAGCGTGACAGAAGCTGTGGCAGGTCACAATCACAACCCCATCTGTTTGCAAGTACAAGTCACTGAATACATTTGAAATTGAATACAAACAAAATTAAGACAAGGTTTCAGCTGGTTGAGGTATGGTAGCTCGAACAATTCATCTGCTCCAAAGGCTTCCAATACTTCCCAAAATATGGAATTGTTACAGCAAATATCTTCTCAGAAGTATATCAAAATGATCGTTACTGTTAGGATTTATAAAGTGAGCATCTTCTAAGCTTGTTAAATGTCTTTAAATCCTTGATATGTCAACTGGATAAAGGTGCTTCATAAAATGGTTACTTGATTCGACTATCTCGTGTCTCAAAAAAACTGCTGGCCAGCTATCCATGCAGAGAAGACGATATGGAGAAAAAAGCTACACAGAGTGGCCTGAGTGAAGCATACGGCATCATTGCCTCCAAGGGACACCTGGTAAGATTTGTGTGGATGTTGCTGTGACCAACACAAATAAAGTGTGCTCTCTTTTCAGGGAAGGGGAACTGTTTGAAATGAGAATGGATAAAATCCATTTTCAGCGTGAGTTCAATGCATGCTACTGAGCCCGCAGTATCACGTGTAATGAAATGAGATGTATAAAGCTGGTTTCTCATCCAGAACACTCTGCACATTGAAAATATGAAAATAAACTAGCATATGAGATTCTCAACTGGAGGAAACTAAAGAAAACATAGAAAGATATGGAAATCCTCAGCCAAGCTGGCTTGTGTGTAAAAGATTTGATGATTATCTACTAGGAAATATATCCAGCTGTTGATGTACTATTCTGTTAGAGTTGACAGTCACACAAAAGAAGGCCAAGTCAACTCTCAGAAATGCTGGAAACATCATGATGTGTGAATAAAGGATACATAGTACCATCACAGATGTAGTCAGTTGAATTATAACACTCTGATCGCTGAAAGCAGAGGCTAGATTGGGAATCCAAAACAGGAGTCTACAAAACCAGTATCCTGGCTAAATATAGCCAAGGACATCAGAGACCTGATTAGCATGGGCGACACATGGGCAAAAGCAGGGCAAGCAAAGAAAAGAGCTATCTAAAGTGCAAAGCCTCCCCAGAAGATGAACAGAAGCAGGGCAGGGAAGGGATGATTTCATTCCAAGTTATTCAAAGTAAACTAATACTCAAACATCTGGCAAATAGATGAACTGCTAGACATTACTACTGGGATACTCTAAGGCAAGTAATGTAGTACTTCAGAAACGACAGCATCCCAAAGTATTTAATTTCAGACTGCAATCCCAGTTTACTGGAAGACATCTATGTTATTTATATGAGAGTGGGAATTCGGTCATCACTTCATCTCCACACTTAAGCCATCAGCTTGACAGATCAAATTGCTAAGCTGCTCGTAAAGAAGCTCGCAGAAGTCTTTAACAGAAGCCTGGTCCAACACTCAATATTGGATTGTAAAGACTTTTCCATGTCTATAGCTGGAGATTTTGTTAGAATTGACTTATTTCCCCAGGACAAACCACACATTGTGAAGCAAGCTAAATGGCAGAACTCAACCTTCTAACATGGTAATGGGCAGTAAGATTATTTAATCCAAGCTTCCAATTAGTTTGTTCCCACCAAACCCAAGACAAAACCATGGGAATTAGAAACTAATGAAAGGTACTTTTCCATGAGACACGATGAACAGAACATTGAAAGAATGGCAGTTTTCCAGTGACTTCAAATTATCTGAAAAGACCACAATACCACCCCATCCATGAGGAATCTTGCTGTCACAGGAAAAAATCACACTTAACCCTACTGCACATTGGACAAGTCTTTGACACTGAGGAGGGAAAAAAAATCCCTCCAAACCTTGGAAAACTGTGTCTTAGATCTGAAGATAAAATTTATTAAAATGAGGTACTTTATTATCACTTCATTATTTACACAAACACAATCACATACCTAAATTGATAGCAAATTTAATATGCATTTTAAATGTAATTGTTGGGATGTCATGATGTTTTCCCAGTTTTGTCATTATAATATGACACTCTGTCAGGGAAAAACTCTTAAATTAGTACTTTGACATACTGTCTTTGGTAAATGTCAGTCTAGTGGATCTGGATGTTGGTGCCCCTCAGCTCCCTGTCACAGCTCTGCTCTAGAAATGATTATGCTGCAGCAACGTTTGCAGGAGGAGTGTCTGACCATGAATCAGATCAAGCGCGCCTTCACTGGCTGTTTATGTGAAGAGAGCTTCTTGTGTGTTGGAGATGCTGAAGAAAGAGAACCCATTTCCCACCTCCGTGGGGTGAAGCAGAGACCCTTGAAGAGTAACAGGCCAAAGTACCGGGATACCTGCCTGACTGCACTGTCACACACACCCAAAGACATTGTGTGCATTTGAAATACCCATGGCAAATAAGGTGAACACAAAGCTTATGCCCATCTTATGCTTAGATCACAGGAAGGTATATCATGACACTTAATTCCTTAGTAACTGTTTTTTTTATTGCTGGGTGAAGAGCTGAGAAGTCACCTCTGTTGTTGCATCAGACCCATCAATCATGAGCCATTGGAAAGAGCCTGAGAGATAAGGTATGAATAGAGAACTGGGAGAACCTAGCTCTGTATAGCTTGGGAAGTTACTAGCTCTACAATGGGATTAAAAAGTTTAAGGCAACATGAAGATTATATCACAAGAATGGTTTATAGGGCACTTTTCATATGCACTTATTATGCCAGGACAAGGAGTGGCCCCTGGTTAGTTAAAAGTTGTTCCTCTCCTAGATAGTTACTTTCTGGCATTTGCAAATATGAGGACCTATAACTGGGCACTTATACCCAGAATTTGAAATAAAAGTTCTGTCATTGCTATGAGGATAACATTTTAGATCTGTGCTGCAAAAGTTATTGTGTCCAATATGAAAAAGAACACTATGTATTTTATCTGGTTCAGAGGCAACATACAATCCAGCCTTTCATAATGTTAGTAAAAAGATTAAAACTCCCAAATAAATCTTCAATAGAGTTATCTGTGATGTTCAGGTTATAAAAACTACTGCTAAAGCCTCGTTTTATTTTTTAAGTCTTCTTCAAACGTACATTTTTTTGTTCATTGGCCTAATCCTTCCTGTTTTCTTGTTATAACTTTATAGCCATAGAACAGAAAGATGAAACTTTATTTTCCACAGCAGCCTTTGGCTCCTTTTAACACTGACCTCATTCCATCCTTTCATACTCTTGGTGACATGAAATTTGCTTCAGAATCCCATTGCAAAGGCTTTTTTGCATCAAACAAATCATCATCAACCACAAATCTCCAAAGGGGCTCAGGAGAGAAATAAATGAATAAATAAAGAGAAGACACTCTGGCAAATAAAAAGCGATGAGGAAGAGATAGGGCAGTGTAGGTCAGAGCATTTGCTGTGGTTTGTTCTCCCTAAAGGTGCATCTAAGGGTAGAGAGGGAAGACAATCTGATGTGGCCGGATGTGGCAATCTGACGTGTCATCGAAAATGATGGCGACGTGCTAGAGAGACACAAAGACTGGGAAATCGGTTCCTCAGCAAAAGCCTGCAATATTCTGATTTCTTTAGCTTGGTACAGCTTATCTCCCTCATTAATACTGATGGATGTTGGGTCCTTGTTTTCCTGCTTGTGCACTTGTGAGAAACAGATGGATTTGAGATTAATAGTGATCAATAACTTTGGCACCTGAAGCACTGAAACTTGCATCCTTGTGAAAAGGGAAACTCTGGACTCAGAAGTAAACCCATTACATCTGTATCATTAATTTTCATTGATATTCCTTTCTCTGGAATCCCTGAATCTAATTTTTATGATGTTATTCACAACTTCAATGCAAAAAAAGAAAGAGTTTACCAATAATATCATCATATATCTAATGTCCTCTCGTGTGTGTATAACAGGGGAGGGAAGGGGACTTGTTGCAAGTTCTGAAGGCCAGCATGTCCGTGTCTGGAAAACATGAACACTGACCCAAAAGGATTACTGAAAACTCTTATCACTTCACTATTGCGGTATCAGTTTAGATTTTATTTTGCACATGGGTCAGTAGCCTTTTTTTTTATTTTGAGAGATGATGACAACACCAGAGTTAGGGGCTGTCCCTTGGGGGTACCTGGTAAAAGCAAGGAGAAGTTGTTTAACGCTCTGCTCACCAGACTGAAGGGTCAAACGTCAAACCAATTTGCCATGGCTTACAGTTACCATACAGTAACCACCCTTGCATATGCTCAGTCTACTGATAGTGTGGGATCCTCCATGTTGACTTACTTAGACTGCAATGAAGAGCATTAAGATAACTTGCATTATCTTCTGTTGGTTGTGGGCTAAAAGTGTACACACAGAGAATAACCACAGCTCAGCTGACCCACAGAAACTTGTTAAACTGTGGTAGCTTCCTTAAATACCTGAGTCATAGAATTTAACCAAGATATAAATTTATTGATTTTACCACAGGTTTCCCATGTGACTCAAGAAGTTTGGCTCCAGTTTCCAAGTTTTTAAAATTACTGTACATTCTCTAGCTACAGTACATTTTTTTCCTGTCTAAAGATGTTTATATCCAGAATAGAAAGTATTCTGTCCCAACAGATTTTTAAAGTACGATAATAAAAAAAAATAAATACATTAAGGTCATAGTGTATTACTTTCCTGCCAAGTCCAGATATCCTACGGTCATCAAATACAACACTGAAGTGGTGGAGCAACAGTCTCACTATATCTCACAATTTGATGCTAAACTGAATTAATTATAGTCTTTTTTTTTAATAAACATTAGGGATTTGAAAAATGTTAGGGTGGAATCTGAATGTGTCCCTCTCCATTTAGTTGTTTTATCAAAAGAGATATTTCATTCCAGTTGTCCGTCTGTTTCTTAGCCTCATTGTTGAGCTCTCTTGCAAGGATGTTAATTAGAGTGACTTGTACAATGGCAGAACTTGTGATGGTTTCTTGTATCTAGCACAGCAAGGCAGAGATCATCTCGGCCATTTCTCCTGGAAGTTTATGAGAAAAAAAAATGTTACTGTTTTTAGATAGAAGTTGCATAAAAATATTTTATAAGTAAGCTTATTGGGTTCCCACACATACGTAAAGAGAGAGCAAGAAAGAGAAAGATGAATTATTTTGTCAGGAAATCCATAATTCTATAGCTGTACCTAAAGTGAGAGCAAGTTCAGCAAGTCAAAGGCTTTTATCAAAGTCAATAAAGCTTGAGAAATGGGATCTCAGTATCAGGGCCCTGCAACAACAGAAATGGAACTAGAGAGCGATTATCCATCCCCTTCCTCCCCCTTCTTCCAAGAAAATGAAATCTTCAAGGCAAAAGGATTAAAGTGAAAACTACTGGTACAGAAATGGAAATTTCTTCCTGAGGATGATTTACATATTTTCCACATCCACTTTATCATGTCTGGAGTTTTTGGCACCCGTGTGCAAGGCTTTGATGTGGGTCAGCATGTGGCAGGGGCCAAAAGAGAACAGCGCTGAGGACACTTTGACACCTTGCAAATGCATCAGACCGACATAAATGACCATAATCATATTAGAGCATGGTCACATTGAAATGGTCACAGTTAAGTAAGTGCAGGGAAGTCACTGAGCCTAAAATGTCATCAACTACTTTTATAGTCAAAATTTCTACCTTTCAGCTTCATTCTCCTATGGGGGAGGGCCTAATTTCCATGATTACGTACTTGACAGCGTGTCTTTTAGTTTTACCTAAATGATTAGCTTGACTTAAATCAACAGGATGACTTTCAAAGTTTGAGGCTAAATATGTAAAATACTCTTTGCAAGATCTGCTCCCTTTTAATGATGGCTACAGATACAAAATTCATGTCTGAATCTGCATCAGATGTAGCCTGCCCTTAAAAGCTTCCACGTCATTACTCTTCAATACTAATATTCTAGAGAGGCGATTTATTCCTTTGTAACTTTCCATATTAAATATTCTTATGTTGTTGTTTAGTTTATAAAGCAATACCCAGTGGTACCTCTTTCTCTTTCTTTCTCTAATATGTTTAAAAAATAATCAAATGGACAAAGAAGGCAAGCCTAAACTTACAGCAACATCACAAAACTAGAAAACACCACAAATGAAATAATTCTACTCCTCCTTCTTTAAGTCATCCCTTATTTGAGTTCTCTTAAGAGCACATGCCATATTGAAGGTCCTGGAAGACAATGCGTTTGCTGTCTATCAATCAGACTTGAGGGAGAAGGGAGTGAAGGAATGTATGCCAGAGGGGGGGGAAAAAAGCTATTCAAGAGAAAATCTTTCATGAAAAAAACACCTTTGTTTTGTATAAAGCATAAATACTTTAGGTGAATTCAATTGCAGTAATGTGTGATGCATAGAGGTGGCAAGAAACTGCATGAATGCTATTTTCTTCATTATTTTCATCCCAGTGAGGGATGAAAACTCAAAACCTCAAATACATTTGTAAACTGAAATAAAAAATACATCAGTACGCCTCAAATGAAGAATTTTGTTTTAGCAGCTCTAAAATTTGACCATTACTTATACTGTTTTTGAAGTACAAATGTATTCAAATTTCAATGCAAAAATGTAGGTTAATAAAATTCCAAATATTTTCCTTTGCAAGTGTCCAAAAGGGTATGTTGACAATATTCAAATATTTAACAAAACCCTCCACCCCAAATTCAAACCAACTCCCAATCCTTTCAAGCTCCAAGGGTAGGAAGTTCTGTCAGCTGAGAAGATCCCAAATTCTCCCAGGTTCAGAGAGCAGAATTGAATCTCCTTATATCAAAACATTCTGATGTCTCTTTTCCATAGTATTAGCATTTTTCAATACACCCCGTAGAAATGATCTGAAATGGGTCCGACTCTGCAACTGAATCCATTAATTCATATGCCCCTTTGGGCACCCAGCACTGCCACACAGCCATGACACAGATTTGTCTGTTCAGAGACAACTCAGAGTGATTTCACCCACCTACAAAGCAGAGATGAATGGGAAGAGACAGCAGCTTAGGACAAAAAAGCCAAATACCAACATGTTATGCTTTGCTTGTGCTAGATAATACCACACTAATAACATTTAATTGCTTTTGGTTCAGAAAAAATGCACTTGGTCATATTAAGCCATATATAAAAGGTTGCTGGCAATTTTTTTCCAGCAATGCCAAATATTACTATTTTCCTCTGATTTTAATGTGCTCCTCAGAGTTATTATTTCTTAATCTAGTTCAAAGGTACGCATCTCATTGAGAAACAGTAAGAGATTTGTTTTCACATTTTCCACCAAGTCTCTAGGGTAAGATGGTTTAATCACCACAACATAAGACACAACTAAGGAAAAAGAAGCTCCTTATCAGTGAACCTCTGCTAAGCTTCAAGGCTTGCGGCTGTAAGTTGATATGGCGTTGGTAGATATGCAGGTGTGAGGGAACACAGTTTCTCCCAAGTCTCTCCATCGAACCTGTCTGCTCCCAAATGAGAGAAGTAATACATGATAAATCTGACCTGACTTGGAGTTCCACACTGTGTTTCTTTATTGTGTGCTAAAACAGGAGAAAAAATGATGCACAAAGCCCACTCAGCCCGCAGAGTTAAACAGAAGACTCTTGGCCATGCCAGCGGTGGCTTTCCCCTTTGCTTTGTATATTTTAATAGGCTAAGTGACTTTTCCCTTTTTTTTTTTTTTAATCCTTTCTGTGTGCTGCACTGTTGTCTGTGCTAAACCATACGAATAACTTACTTGACTTTCTTTTTAATTAGAGTAGTGCAGATACGTGTGTGAAGCACAACAGTGTCCTCCCCAAGGCTGTGTACAGCTGTTATGTATTATCCTAGGTGAGGGAAGGACCTGGCACTGTCATGTATCATTCTCCCATCAAACATTTGGCAAGCAGCACTGAATTGTCAGGGAAGAGGTCATCTTAATCTCCAGATAAATTCACCTCAGAGAATTGTATGCAGAAATAAATCAGCCGAGATTATATTCCTGATACAGTCTTCCACAATGTATAATATAGGAAAAGGTTCTTTTTGTTAGCTGACAAAAAAACACAAAAACAAACAAACAAACAAACAAACAAACCTTAATGCTTATCTAAAATTAAAATTTAGACAACCCGTTTTCTTTTTTTGTTGTTCTCAATCAGGCATCTTTCTTTGCTTATTTTATAATTTGAGGAAAGCGGTTGGCAGTCAGTGCAGGAAGTTAATTTTTCGCATAGGGCTTTTTTTTACTGTAAAATGTATTGCACAGGAGACAGAATTCAATACATTACCTGCAACTGGCAAAGCCTGACAGAAAAGTTCCCAGTCTTGCAAAACACTTACACGTCTCTTATGCATTTACAGATCAACCTCAGCAAAACTTTGCAAATTTAAGCACCTGCACAATCAAGGCCTAAGTAGCAGATATAAATGTTTAGCTAAAGGATTTACAAATCTCGAATTTCAGGACATAAGACCAGCTTCTTAGGAGGGAGATATGAATCATATCTATGTAATGGCACTTTCAGACACTGTAATCATTGTTCCTAGTAGAAAAATGCTTCTTAATTAGAGACAGATGTTGAAAATTTTGAGTTATATGAAAATATCACAGGCCAAGTCTCTCAAAGAAAATAATAGGTTACTTGTTGGACTCTATCTTTTTAGAAATAAAGAAATATAGAAATGATAAAATTGCACTTAAAATGTGTACTTCTTTTCTGTATTCAGCACTTTTGTTGCTTTGAGCTAGGCTGAAGTCAAGAGTATAAGATTAAGTACAGTTTTGTGATAGCCGGGAATCCTCTCCTGGAAACATTAGCCTTATAACCAACTGAACAACTGCAACAGACAATCACAAAAAGCAATTTCTTTCTAATACCTTGCTTTTTTACCACATCAAATCCGTGCCATGTGCTCTCCTTTGCAAGACCAAAAATATATCTTTTTTTTATTAAAAATCTCTCCCACATGGTCTTTACAGACCTGGCCACTTCGGTTTGACTGCGATGAAGTGCTGCAGCCCTGGAGAAGTTCCTTTGGAAGACACGACTCTGGTCTCTCTCCCCTGACTTTTACCAGTAAATACCTTTAACGCCACTGTTTTCCCTCACTTTTCCCCAAGGAAATAACCCCTTAGTTTTCAGAGTTCTTTAGATTTATTTAACAGAATACCAGAGAACGACTTTTATGGTCCTGTTGAGTTCTTTTGTAATGCAATCAAGCCACACTGTGATGTCATTCTCTTTGTAGCATGACATCCTTATGTGTCAGTAGCTGTTAAACTATGGCCTAATGCAAAGATCATGGTTTATCCCACAGAGCAGTGTTGAAACCCATTTTACAGAGTTGAGATGTACACATACAGCAGTGATCCCCACTAAAGGGTCATATCTTCCCTTCCACCTGCACTAACTGAATGACCATCCCTCCTTCCTGCTCTTCCCCATTAGTAGGTGTATCGCCATCCCCAAATTTAATATAAATGACTGGCCTGGGAGATTTCGTTCTATTCCCTTTCAAATTTTAAGAAGAGTCCTTTCCAAAGTTACACATTTTACGTCTTGCAATTCCAAAAGCTTGTTTGCTTTTTTTTCTTACTCTGTGAAACAGTGGGAATGCACAGAAACATGGAGATGCTGCAACTGAGTTGCACCTCATAAACGGTAATCGGAGCACACTTAAACATACAAATATACACAGAAAATTTATAACTGATCGTACGATCCATGAATGACAGTCACCGGTGACTAGGATTGACTCTCAGTGGGACTAGGCATCTAAATACGCTTGGATTACCCTCTGCAGAGCAGTGATGCCTTCATTTGGATTCAGTATTGTATTTATTCAGAGAGTGTTTCTTAAGAGCAGAGGTGTGTGTGCTGCTACAAGGCTTCCTTCTTGCTTAGGGGTAAAATACAATGTTTGGAAGACATAACAGGCCATCACACCGTAGGAGTGCTACTGTGATGTCGGATTGTGTGACAGACGGTGACCAGTTACTGTTGACCATTCTGCCTGCCAAGGGTGTCCAGCCGAGCTGCGGTGGGGAAGACTACCTGGTTGCCTAGTCTGGGCTGCAGCCCTCTAGTTCAGGTAGAGAGATGTCTTCTTTGTGGAGAGCAGGAGAGGGCAGGGGGGTGTTAGAGGAAAAACTCAGCAAAGAGGGAGACAGCGGGGTCTCTGGGGCTGCTGAGAAGATCAGGGAGCAGACACATAGTCAAGGCTAGGGTGGCTGAAGGAAACTTTCCAATGGGTTTGTTTCCCATCCAGCTTGTTGCAGTCCAAGAAGCTGCAACTGCTTTGAAACACCACAGGAGAGTAGCTGCTTTTCAGATCCTGTAGATATGGAAGAGCTGCTTTCCCTCCCAGTAAATTGGAGTTGTGTCTATTTGAAAACCCTGCTCTTTTCCATGGTCTAGTAAAACATAGCATGAGAGACCCAAAACCTTTAGGTTGATGGTTTCAGCTTGTTCAAGGAAAGACAAAGGCAATTTCCCCTCCACGTTCTGGTGGCTTTGTGGTCCAAGTTCATTCTCACTTTTGTTGGGGTTGTTAGAAGACTCAGTTACCCGGTTATTTTGACTACCCAAGGAAATAGTTCTGTTATTGCCAGAGGCTAATAGTTATCGAAGTTATCTGTGAGTTATCCTCATGTTATCCAAGATGTTCTTGTTTATAAAAAGACCTGTAGGAGCTGTGTTCAAGGAATCTGGATAGAGAAATCTCTAGGGAGGCGGGTGTTTGGAAAAACCACTGGGAAGGTGTAAGGTAGGAACAAAAGATTGTTTTCGTGTTAAAAGGGAAAAAAAAGATGAACTTCAATATCAGATTAAATATTTCTCACTGAATGCTGGAGATGCATCCTGGCCAGTCAGTGATAATTACCGAACAATTTTTAGCCTGGTTTCTTCAGGAAATGAGGCTTGGATGATCATTCTGTCTGTCAGCCCCACTTAATAACTGCTGGATCCATTCATCAGCTGCAGATCTGACAGAGGAGTGGTGCTCTCAGAGCTACCCAGTCCTCACAGCACTCTTGAAAAGAAATGGCTGAGTGGTGGAAGGTACCCAATTGATACTCCCACAAAGAGAAAGAATTCAACACATTTAACATTCAGACTTAAAAAAAATATTAAAAAATAAAAAAAAAATATATGGGAGAATCAGAAATACTCTAAACCCAGGACAGCAAAGAGGCCTTTTATCAATCAAGGGGATTGTGCAGATTCTCTGATGTCTCGTAAGGGATGTATTCAATAGGCAGTATTATTTAACCTTGTGTGCAGGAGACAAAAACTTTGGCAATTGGAATTCATGAGTTCTGATACTGAAATTATTCCTCATTCTTCTTAAACTATGCCATATTTTCATAGGTATGTTATATCACAGATTACCTATGACTGACACAGAAGCAGGGTGTTGTGTATCTCAGCCACATTTCCATTAGCTCCATTGTGCTTTCATAAATGAACACAAACCATGAAAGGAAGAAAGTCAGTTCTGACAGTTTATTTATTTTACTTATATTTCCCTGTCAAAAAAAGCATCCTTTAACAACCTCTGGGTAATACGAAGGGAACCAATGCTTTCATTTAATGACAGGATCCAGCACTTTCTATTGGCAGCAGTTTTTTAACTTGAGTCCTGGTGTTGTCCTGGCTGTTAAATGTTATACACACTAAATTGAGTCATTACGGAGCATGGGCTAGTGGGTAAAACCAACACTATGGAAAGTCGGTTAGTTGATTAATGTCTTTTGTGCCTGATTTTTGAGGTCTCCATTAATTAAAATGAATTTCATCTCCTGCAGGAGCATGTGTTACATATTCCTTCCCCCCTAGAGCAGTTATAATAAGCTTTCTTCGCATGGGAGTGTGAAGCATCTCTTGTTTCGCTTTTTGGAGAGCTCCATGAAGACAAATTCCTTCATGGCATTTCCCAAACACTTTTGAAAGGTTCCAGGCCAAGGAGAAAAAAAAACGTTAGTTTTTCAGTGAATTCATCTTCTGCAACTTGCTCTGAGCTGGAATAGCACTGCCCTGAGCGACTTCAGAGGCTGTTTTTTCAGGAAGAAGAATCCCCCTTCCCTCTTATGAATGAAGATTCATATATTTATTTTTATTATGTCTCACTATGTAAACACACACACCCCTGTGTGTGTGCACTTGCCTCTCCTATCAGATTAAGCAGAACCACTTAAACCTACAGGATGCTTCAGGAGAATCATGTATACACTTCCCACAGTATTTTGCAAATAACTTTAGTCTTAAGGGCTTGTCTCACAAGCTTGGCAGGAGAATTGGCCGGTAGGTCTTCACACTTCTTTCTGGCTTTCTAAAGCACTATGCAGAAAATAGTACCTGCAATCTATCAGACAAGGCCATATTGGATGAAGTGATCTGAGGTTGGATAAAGGAGTTTGGTAGCATGCTGTTTTCTAACAGAAAAATGAAAGAACTCCTCATGCTCTTAAGAGTGACTCTAATAGCCACAGGAACGATGACCCTCATGAGAAGTTTGGTCACCAGACTGCTGCTCTGCTCAGTGTTTATATCCAGCCAGCCTGTGGTCCTACATGACCACACCAGATCCATTGCTGTTGATTTGCTTAAACTACGTACACTATGTCTCCAAACTATGTGCAAAGGACTGCACTATGTGACAATTTCTGCATCTGTAGGAACAGTTTCTATCGACAATTTACAAGTGTCTTATTTATGTAAGATTGCATACAAATAGTGTCTGTGAATTGGTCTGAGCACAGCAGGGGCTACTTAAGCTGGGGTATCTCCAGGACCATCTAAAATCCCCACTTGCAGAGCTGCTGCACCAATTAGTCAAATACTTTGTTGTGGAGGTGGCTAAGAGTTCAGTCAACCGCTTTGTCCCAAGTCAGTTCATCATCTCAAACCAGTCCTTTGTCTCACCTACTCAAAGAAAAGCCGGGGAGCTCCAGGACCAGGCAGGGAATTCATGACAAAATGCATTTAGTGTGCTCTGAGGCACACCCTTGATACCCAGTTGCACCATAGTTATAACTATAGGGCAACACAAGCCCTCTTCCTCCTTTTTATTTATTTATTTATTTTTAATGGAGCTGTTCTTCCTAAGTTAGCATTCAGCAGGCAAAAAGGACAGCAAAATCAGGACTAACTTTTGCAGTCTATTTGCCTCCCATTCTTTCTGAGGAGAACATTCTCTTTTAGCAATACATGGGGAAATCTTCTCAGCAATCTTCTTCTCTAACATCTAACAAATTAACCAGACATGAATGCCAGACAGGCATTGGGAAACCTTTGCTTAGGTGCTGAGCTTGCTCCCTCATACATGTGCTAGCACAATATATCCTTTGCCACTTCTGTGTCTAGACCAAAAGATTCTTATGTTACAAGAGGAAGTATTTGTGGTAAGTCAAGTCATTCTTTCAAGTCTTGTAAAGTCTTGTTAACAAGGTTGCCAACATCAGCTAGTAAAATATCTCTTTATACCTGAAATTTGATACTCAAATTAGGAAGTGCCCTGATGCCCTGATGGTATTGTCTCTAGGGAAATTAAGTCTAGGCACAGAGCAACATGTTACTTGAAGGAAGATGACACAAGGCTTCCCAAGACAATCTAGTCCATCTCTATCCGCAGACCTACCAAGGAGTTGCCACAACCACTTGTACTTGTGAAAGTTTCTTTTTGACTCTGCATTTTTATTGGTTTGATTTGCAACAAGTAATATAAACGAAAGATCACATAACAGTGTTTCTGGTATGCCCTGGTGGTTTCCACAGAGGTGCAGATTAGAGCAGAAAGTACCTGCAGAGATGTGTGTGACTGAATAGCTGTGTGTGCTTAGACTCAAAAAAAACTTGAGGGAAGTGGAGGGGAGGATGCAACATAGTGAAGGCTGTGCACGAACAGTTGCATGTTATACTATTGACTCTGAAGCCATTTATCTATTTATCTACCCTTCCTCACAGAAAGAGGCCATATGGTTACTTTTTAATAAATAAAAAAAATGTTTTTCTTAATTCATGAAAATTGCAGACTTCTTCAGCAAGAGGGAGGCGGTGGTACAGGTCCTCCTGCTCCCAAGAGGCAGAGAGGGGCTCTGTTAAAGAAGGCCTGAATCTCAAGTGACTTCTCAAAGGTTTGTGTGAAAAAAGGATACTCCCTGCTGTTCTCTGAGGACCATAAGACTAACACAACAAAAATCACTCTGAGTGCAGGAGCTATTCTAAAGGGAGTAAATAAGCATCTTCTGCAGCATACGTGTTATAAACAGCAGCTCCAAAGGAAACATAACCTCCACTTCAGTGCTCTCTCAGCTGTTTATTTCCTTTGCCTACCGAACTGAATGATCTCACTTGAAGTGAGAAGACAGCTGCATTCTTGTTTTTCTCAGGAGCCTCTGTAGTTAGCGGACGCGGAAACAGAATGGCAAATAGAAAGAGATGTGTTTGTTCTATCTTTCTGTAAGGTGCTTGTAGGGATTTCATGACTGCAGTCTCTTCTCTAATTGATAGCTCTTCTCCAGCCTAATGACGATAGCTGCATCTCTCCTGTTTTATAGACAGAACTTGTAGGCAGAGGGAAGCTAACCCTCGTAGTAGTATGCACATAACAAGTACCTGTGATACAGCAAGGTGCCAAGCGCAGGTCTCCCAGGGTCCTCTGCTATCGACTGTCCATCCTTCCTTAGAGTCAAAAGTAATACGGCAGCCACCGAAGTCAAAACTGGTAAAATAGTCAACAGTAATTTTGCTGGAGGCTGTGCAGAAAATAAAACCCTGCTGGTGCCAAACTCCCAGCCGTGCAGCTGAGATAGATACCAGTCGGATTCAGCAAACTGTGGACTGAGAGTTTTAAATCTCAAGAAGTCTTTGGTTAAAAACAGTTGGAGAGTTGTTTGTTTTAGGGCAGGTGAAGTCCTGAAGATTTTGTTCCTTGGAATCATCTATCTCTGCATGCATGTTATATTGGTACTGTGGGAGGCTGAATAAGAGGTAAAGGAAAAAGAAACATTTATCTGAACACCAAAATAAAATAGAGCTTTTCCAGAAAACTGCAGACAGCTGATGGAATTTAGCTCATCACCATGTTTTAGCAAAGCCTATTTCAATCACTATACACATTTCATTTGTACCAATGTCTCATATGAAGATAATATTCGTATTGATGCTTCACATGGAAAATAAAGTTTTTTAATTTTGAAAAAAAAATAATTTCCTAGGGGAATATTAAAAAAAAGATTGGAAATTATTTGTGGGAGGTATTGTCGCAGCCTGAATATATTGATACTCTCTTACTTAATATTTTCAGCCAAAAAATCACCAAGAAGTGAAACACTGAAATACTCACTCATGGGTGGCTCCCAGAAAAGCACACTGTTTTTTCTGTTACAATGTGAGGCTCCGTGTCTTTAGGGCTCATATTTCAGCAAAGGATTTTGGTGATAGAAGTGGAACTGCAAGGTGAGGAGAGCCACGGTGAAGCTGGTTAAAGTCAGAGATCCAATAACTTTGTATTCTTACATTTCGGCTATTTCCTAGCTGTGAGGCTTATGTTAAGCTCTGTGAATTTAGACACGGGGCAGCCAGAAAACTTGCATGAAAAATAGCAAAACAGGTAGATAAAACTCTGTCACAGTAAGAGCAGAGCAAATTGTATAAAGCAGGCTCCTCTTCTTCAAACATCAGTGTTTCCACTGAAAAGAAAAATGAGCACTGGGAGGTGCATGAAATATTTTCCTTGCAGGGGCAGTGATTTTGAGATGATCCCTCATTGTAGGACTGGTGTTGCTGGGAAGCAAAGGGAGGTATTTAATGTCTCCTTGCCCTGCCGACTGATCCCACAATGAACATTTGTTTCATACAGAATAAAGGAGTCCGACTCACAGGAGGCATATGACTGTCAGCGTGGTACATTTCTTCCAGTTTTGAGCTGCCACTCTGCCTGATGGTAGTCTATAAAATTGAAAAACCTGTGATTTCCTCTGCTTCCTGCAACCTTGTCCCCAAGGTCTCTCACCGCCACTACATTCGACCAAGAAAAATGGGCATGAAAGAAACAGATGTGTGTGTTTTGTTTCTTTTCCCTGGCATCAGCTGGCCCAAGGTACGGAGGTACCATGACCAGGTTTCTAACCTCAGTCAGTGTGACTCATCTCACCTAGCTTCCCCTACTCCATCCAGCGTAACCCTTACAGCTGCAGCTATAGACCCAACTGTGGTGGAATTTGGGCAAGATTAAGGTCATGACAGTCCAGAGTATTCGGATCATGTGTGCAAAAGTCCTAAAGGACTGCAAATCTGTACTGAAAACTGCCCCCAAACCCTTCTGCTCTCTGGAACACATCTTGCAACTTGTCATGGATTGGCACCCTTGACTCCTTGTTAGACTGGACCTGAGAGGAGCCATGTGAACTCTACAGACTGGTCCTCCTGCAGGAATTGAGGACTAGACTCTCACTGGTGACAATGTGGATACATGGAGTTGCTATGATGGGCTGGAAAGGGTCAAGGAGCTCAGGAAGGATTTGAGCCTTCTTTTCACATAGACAATATTTCACAAGACAATCACTGATACCTGGGAAGGGACCTAAGGCATCCTACCCAAGCCTGGGCTCAGGCAAGAATGATTTCATCTCTTTCGACTCCAGCAGATATTTCTCCCGATCTCCTTCTTCACAATGTGTAAATGTAGTCACTGGTCTGGCAGTCCTTCGGTCCCAACCTCTATAAACAGCAGCATGCAGCATTTTTCAGAAATGGCATAAACATCTTCCTTTACATCAGGCAGGAGGGGTGACAGAAAGATCTTGTCTGTATCTTTTTCCATAGCCTAGACAGCATCAGATCCGGGAATGAGTCTGGTCTTTCGTGTCACATGCTGGAAGAGGGACCATCACAGCTCATGGGGATGATGATGTTTGATGAGGCCTTTTCCAGGAAAGGTGGACCTCCGAGACACAGAGCTCTGCTGAAATATATACTTCTCTGGATGTCCTTCCATCCCTCGTACCTTCACTGATGTGAAATACGTGATGAATATCTATTTTGCATATAAAACTAACAGGTGGGATGACAGTTTTGATTCTTTTGTTGACTGTAATAGAAGAATCAGAAGAGGTTTTCAGCGTGAATTCAAGTTCTCGGTGCATATGCCTTGTGAAGTCAGTTATATCTGATGTAAGTCAAATTTGTGCACAGGATCTTGAAGAGAAGTAGGGAATAAAGTCAGGTTGATTTTCAGAGGTGACAGGTCCCCTTTGGCTGACAATAGATTCCAAGGTAGATGAGGTCAAAATTTCTGCCATAGCCAGAAATAAGCCATCTGAAAGTCAAATTTGCAAACTTCTGGGCTCCCCCAGTGTGACAATCTTGACTTCAGGTCTGTGGCCAGCTTCGAAGGATGTTTGCCTTAGCTTTTTTCTGGTCTTCTAAACAAGCTGCTGTGTGACTTCACTTCTTTTCCCTGTCCCTCTTTTTAATTTCCCATCTTTAAGAATACCAGACCATTGTGTTAATTCATCTTTTAAGATTTGTCTTCATACCCTAAAATGGACAGATCTGCAGAGGTTTCCAAGTTTAATCCTGCTGGAAGCATTCTCTGTTGGAGAAGCCCCTTCTTTTAACAGTGTCTGTGTGTATATGTGTAATTAGAGGATCAGATATGCATGACAACCACATGATTCTTCTTCTCAGCAGATATTTTGTCACTGCAGATACTGTATAGTTCACCCTGTCTGCATCCCTACACAGAAATGTCATTCACTGTACCTTTCCTGCAGAAATGACAGACTACTGGCCATACCTCTTCTAAGTCAGTAGATATTCGAAGCTAAAAGCAAATCATAAAGCAAATTCTAGATTTTTTTCCTGATTCTTTCTTTGCATAGTACAGGATCTAAACTTGGACATTACCAAGCTAGCTTGTACATTAATACTTTGCCTTGATACTGTATTTGTTTTAATTATAGCCATGCATACCTAAGGGCTGTGCTTCATCACCAATTTTCTCATGTGGTAATGAGCAAATTACCATTGTTATAGAATAGAAAGACACAATTTTTTAAACCAAATCTTGGGGGGAAAAATTATGGACATTAAATGAACAATATGTTCTGTCGCTCAGTGCTTCTTTCCCCAAAGAATAATACCTTATATTAAAGACACTCAGTTTGGAGTTATGCATGATCAAGTAATCTCATCACAACTCTATTGTATCTGCTTGCTTTCTATCCTGTCCGCTTTTCATGCCATTAGTGTAAGCTTTTCCAGATGATAATCCTTTTACCACATTCTGATACTGCTGTGTCCATTTACATCTCTGCAAAATTAAATTGTAGCAAATCATCTAGTACAAGAAAACATTAGTGTGATGTAAGTTCCTGGGAGGCTCAGTCCTGGACAACAACTCACAGTATCATGAGTCTCAGAAAGTGCAAATGAATCCATTGAACCACCCTGTCTTATTTAGTCTCACATACCCCACTTAACTATTGACCAGTTTTATACTGACAGGCTCATGGGGCTCCTATTTTGTGAGGATTTGTAATGCGTTATAGACGATTCCTGTTTCCAACATCTGTGTTTTACCCGTATTGAGGGATTTCTGCACTCTCCCTCTCATTCAAGACTGTTATTTTTATTACAAATTACAGTCCTGGAGTGGTTTAAGGATCATACTATTTGGTTATATTTACACAGTGATAAACAGCCATCACCTCCAAAGAGCATCCCCTTCAACTGTAACATCTCCCCCCTTTGTCTCTCTTTTTCCTTCCCCTTCTTCATGGCTTCAGCCTCACCTCATCTCTCCTGGACAGTTGTCCTATTCCATCACTGAAAAAAGTAAAAATCTAGTTTGGTTATACTTCTTGGCACTGCTCACGGCCAAGGAGGTTCACATTTGTCCCCAGTCTTCCCTCCCGGTGTTTGGTTTCTTGCCTTTATGTAATTTCCCTAACTACTTTGGTAAACGTGTAACCTAATGCTTGCTCTGTGTGTGCTTTGTGTTGTGAAAGAGCAATGCAAATAATATCCTGTAAAAGCCAATTGCTTTGTAATTCTGTTTGTATTTATGTCAAACTTTTGCCTCTGGATCTCTGACTTTAGGAACATTTGTTGCAGGTGCGTAAGTTTTTTAAAAAACAGAGAAAAAAAGGAAGGCAAATTTATGTCACGTTCAGGTCATGAGAACATAAGCTAGGGAAGCCTAGCAAGAGTTTTGTTTTGGCTCCCCCACCCTTTACAGAACTTTGAATTCTGAGTGTGTTTATCTCCAGAGGCACGTATTAAAGCATCAAGTGCCCACATTGGTCTGGTGACTATGTGGCCTTAACAAACAGTTTGAGAAATTTAAATAGGAATTCAGAGAGGTCTTGATGTAATGATACTTCTGAGTTCCCAGAAATAATAAAAATGTACCCAGAATGGTTTAAGAGCTTACCAAGAGTGGTTTAGAGGTAATGTTTTTCATTAGATAAGTTGGAAAACAGTAGGCCATGCTCACATCTCTCATGCTTATTTCATATCCTGTTGTGAAAAGAAGTTTTTGCTATGAAGTCACAAGGGACTGGCAGCAAGACACGTCCCTCAAATATAAAGTAGCTTCTTCTCCTTTCAACAGGCGTGAAAAGCCTCCCTAACTGCAGCTGACTTATTTTTGCCCCAGACCTGGAATTCTCCACCTTCTATTTGCCCTTTGACTGTAATCTGTGCTAATCTCAGAGCATCTGAGGCAATGCTGAACTTTTTCCTAGTTGGTTTGTTGGGGGTTTTTTTGGAGGGTGGTGGTAGGAGGTTAAGACCTATTTTTCATGCTAGGAAAGCAAGGTACATGAGCTCTTATCTCCTATCAGACATATAACCCCTCATAAATTATTCCTGAGTACACAAACTTTGTAAAATTTTAACCTCTCTGAAATGAGTTTCCTCCTTTCTCACAGTAAAGAAGGGATTTGGGATTGCCCAGGTAGAACTTCAACTTATACCTGAGATCAGGTGCATCAAGATATAGAAAATGAGGGCTAAATTCCCAGCTGGTGTGAGTTAATCCGGCTGTATACACCGCAGGGGGGGTGCACTCTTGCACTCCCACTGAAAACCTGGTCTAGTTGTAATGAAGTACTGTGGCATCATGAAAAATGCCTATCAATTAACTTCACGGGCATACAAGATTTTCCCAAAGCAAGAACAACCTCTGGCCTAATAACATCCAGTCCGTTATCTGATTGTTCAAGTAGAATAAGATGTTAACACGAGCGTTGTGCAATATGACAGGAAAGTATTTGAGACCCATTGTTTATGTGATGGGTTTTGTACCCGATTGCAAAACTTCATTTATTTTGTATCTCTAACAGCAACAAAAAAAATTCATATCTGACATCTTCTTTCAATGGGTTGACCAGGAAACAGCCATCTGATGCAGACGTTTGGCTGTCTCTACATACATAAATATACGCAAGAGACTTCACGACTCTCTCAGCATCGTGAGCTGACTGTGAGGTAAGAGGCATCCACCTAATAATTCTGTGTCTATTTTGCAGATGTTTGAAAATAAACCTTTTTCTTACTCTTTCTGCAGTAAACATGGAAATAACCTTGATTTTGAGAGTTACTCTATATTTATAATATTTAAAATCAATTTCCAAATGCATATACAGCTTTCTTCATGACCAATAACAATCTTGACAGAAACAGTTTTAAAACTAGGAACTTTAAAATATACTTGATTAGATTTATTTTTTTATTATCTTTATTTACTTATTGTTTCAAAAGCATTTTGGATTGTCACACAATTTTGTTGTGGAAAAACTTATTTCTTAACCTGAATAGATTTTTTTTTTCCTCTTTATAAGGTTTATGTTTAAAAAAATTAGAAAATCTCTGAGAAAAAAAAAAATCATTTCACTTATGCATACAGATTATGCAGTTCTGAATATAAGATTTTGAGGGGAGGTTTTTTGGCTTTGTTTTTTTCCCATCAAAGAGAACGAGTGTGTCAGACAGTCTAACACATGAATTTGTAACTTGGTGCTCCCGTATGCCAACGGTGTGGTTGTTTAGTGCATGCTTTGAAAGTTGATTTTAAAGGTCTTAAAGAGTCTGTTTTAATAATTCATATTGATTCAGTGGGGATGAAGATGCTTGACATGTTAAATTATTAGCATTTACATTATGAACATGTTAATTACTGTATTTTTAATGTGGTTAGCTTTTATAAATCAAGATAAGAGTATTCTTAAAGGGACACCAGTAGGTTTGCAACACGCTGGAAACCAGTGTTATACAAACCAACCCTAGAAATATTTCCCCCTCTTTCTTTCCACTCTTCTCTCTCCCCTTTTACATTTCAGTAAGGATGTTTTATTCATTTGGCTCTTGCGCACGAACACGGAGCTAAAATAAAATAATAAAAACCAACCAAACAGGAAGTGAAAGAGACTAGAAAGAAAGTATTTGGCCATTCAGTTTGCATTGATCTGTGGTAATCCAGTGATTAATGGTGTTATAGCTTCCCCTACCTCCCCTCTCCGCACAGGAGAGGCAGCCGTTACGGCCGCAGTCGTGATGCTTTGGTTTTCAGCTTAAGTTAAAAGCCTTTATCTGCTGCAGTGTCTGATTCACAATGGTGACTATCAAACAAGCAGAGTAAAACAATTTACAGATATGCTTCCCTTCCTTTCTTTCAGAAAAATGGCTTAGCTTTAAGCAATCAAAAGTTGCCATGCAGTAAAGCAAAAGGGAATTTACTTTTGAGTAATTCAGCTTGATATAACATTGTCGCAGACCAGAGAACTAATCTTTTCCTATATCTCTGGGCCATTTCGGTCACACCTGGGCACCGTATTGGCACATACTGTCTTGAGAAATCTTTGTGGGACTAGGGGAGGATGAAAACTTGCAGGGTGTATTGAGTTAATGTGGTAGAGATAAGGCAATCAGTAAATAAGAGAAGTCTACCGATACTGGTCAGGGACAGAAATGACGTAGCAAGATCTCTATGTCCAGGAGATGGAGATAAGGGAAAATATCAGATGGAGGTCAAGAAAATCTCTCTAATCAGGTTGAGGTACCTTGCCCCCATCCTCAGATTGTCTAGCTCTTACAGCTGTATTCCCAGAGCTGTCCTCCAAGGCAGGGAGCTCCAGAGGAAGATTTGTTTCCATATATCAGTGAGGGGAAGCTTTTGATAAGGTACCGATCTGAGTCTGGGGCTAGCAATTAGAATAGGATGGGATGGGATAGGATAGGATAGGATAGGATAGGACAGGACAGGACAGGACAGGACAGGATAGGATATTTCAGTTGGAAGGGACCTACAACGATCATCTACTCCAACTGCCTGACCAATTCAGGGCTGACTGAAAGTTAAAACAAATTATTAAGGGCATAGCAAATTATTAAGGGCATCGCAATTAAAGGGCAATGCCTATATCTGGATGTAGGATTTTGGCCATAGGTAAATCACTGGGACTACTGAATGGTCCGCACGGACAAAGCACTACAGGAACTGTATTTAGAGGTCAGATAGGAAAGGGTATACTCTGAAGACAGAAATGAATCTGAGCTTTTTCTATACTTAGTCCTCTTCAACCTATTTCGGCTGCTGAAGAGCATTAATGCAGGTACAGATTTCACTTAAGAGGTCTGCAATGACCTCTCTGTATGTCCACATATTTTTTAAAGAAGTCTTAACATGAAAAGAGTAATCACAGTTCTTGTTTGTCTGGAGGGCCTCTTCAAAGTGCTCCTGCACACTGCCTGAACAGGGTCTTATATTGCAATGGAGGTACATAATAGCATCATTAACTACAGCTGGAGGAGTTAGGCAGCAAGGGAGAAGGCAGAGGGTAGCAGCCTCCGAGTTTCAAATTTAAGGGAAGAGTTCTCTACTGGACATTACACGTACTCTTGGGGCTAGACCTTCCAGCAGCAGGGCTGCACACGTCTGGAGCTTTCATCCCAGTCTTTTGGAGTTTGCAAGCCTGAGGCTCTGAGATGTGCTTCTGCATATTCCTTCTTCCGGCCAGTCTTGCTATATCATACCATTTTTAATCTGTAGGAGGGTGGAAAGGAGGAGGTGCTGAAAATCCCCAGGAAAGCAGAACATTTCTAATTTCTTCAATCCAACCAAGTGATGGAAAATTCGCCAAAAAGATTTGTAGTGTGATTTTTCAAGCTTTCAGAAAACTACTGACTAACCCAATAATTTCTAAAATCCTGAAAAGAAGTTCAGATCATGAGATATTTTTTGGCAAAGAACAGCTTTGGGTCTGCCTTGCCCTCTGCTAGCGTAACTGTCAGGGCTGCTGTTTCAATATTGGTTTTTTTTTTTCTTGCAACCACTATAGTTAATACTGAAACTATTTTTGTTTGCATTTTCTTTGGGTTTTTTGTTCATAACAAAACCAGATATTGTGTTACCACTTGAATCCAGGTCTGTATGATAAGCACCAGGTATTCTGCAAGCTGCCAGCACAGAATAATCCTTTTCATGGGGAATACATATCCTGCTTTCTGGACTCAAGGAACTCCAGTAAACAGAAATACTGAACTTTCAAACAGTGTTATTGCCTAGTTCAATAATAAAACGTTAATAACCAAGTTTCCCCTCCTGTTGGCTACATCCTAAAGCATGTGCATCCTCAAGTTGGACTTACTGAGGACTTATTGAGCTGGACTTAATGAGTTCCAGCTCAGTAAGTCTTTGTACAGCCCAAGACGCCCTTTGGTTAGAAACCTTCCAGAAGGAGGTTGCAGGCTGCTCAGTGCAGTTTTACATGAGCAGTTTAACAGCTTTCCTGGTGGGTTTTTATTTCTCTGACCAGGTTTTTAGCCCAACACCTTTATTCTTGTCATCTTATGCATGTTCTAAAGGACATTTCTCACACATCTCAAGAAGCCTATGAGTCAGTATTTTTAAACTTGAAATTAGGTTCCTAAAACTATATCCAGGAATATAAATATCATCACAGTTTTGGAAAGTGTTAAATATCCTGTAAATGTCACCAAACCAGTGTTTTAAAATTAAATTAACTTATAATATATAGCTACTTTCCAGAAGGAATTTCTCTGAAAATATATAGGGGAGGAATGAAAAAGTCAGGAATCAGTAATCAAAAATAAAACTTTCAGCTGCCCAAATCTGCTACATCATCATTGATGGTTTTGTTTTTGATGACCATGTATTGTTTCCTTTTCATACAAACTAAAACCGACGTGGAGGCTCTGACAAGCAGTAAAAATGAATTTGTGTTCCTTTCCCAATTTTTTCTTTACAGAAAGTGCTTCCCTTTTATAAATGTTTTTGACATTTGGAAAATGAAAGTATACTATGCCTAAAGTTTTCAAAAATGGGCACTGCAAATTAGCAACACATGTCCCAGTGATGAAGTTTAAAAGAGGAGCTTTGGCCACAGGTGTTTATGTGCTTTTCAATAGTAAGCTATTACTTTAATTTTTGCCTTTGGTTTTGGAAACTTTTGGTTTCTTCTACAGCCCGATTCAGAAAAAATCTGTACCCTGAACAACAATTCATAAACACATGCTTACTCCAGACATGGTTTTAAATCACCTCTAAATGAACAGAAGCACAGTATTGAAGCCTGTATTAAATGTTGCTCCTGGGGAAGGTTCTGACCAAGTATGTATTTAAATACACACTAAAGTCATGTATTCACCCTGTCTCAGACCATACATTATATGTGAAATTATACTTCTCTTTTCCCAAGCTCTTGGACACATGGGATGCAGTACAAAAATTTTTAAATTTGCAGATGAACTAACGTGAAATGAATAAACTTAATGCACCTCAGCCTTAAAATGAGATGAACAACTAGGCTCTTTCATTTAGGCTCAAGCAACTCTTTCTGGAGCTTTTTCCTGGTTTGGATTTCTTACCTCTGTCATCGACTACCAGCTGAATCTCCACACCATTTCATCATTGAAGTGAGATTCTCCGACGAGCCTGTGAGTAGGAGGTAGAAATAAAACTTACAGATTAGATAAACATGGCAGAGTCCCAGTGACCAGCAGGAGCTGCTGTAGGTAATTTGGGTTCTTGCAGAGTCAAGATGATGGATTTGGGTCTGAGGCTGCCTCGGGTTGAATGTGTTTTGATGTCTTTTTACGTTCCCGTAAACGTCAAGTAACTTTTACCCTACAAAAATCAGGGGGGGAACTCTTTCTCAGCAACGTTTCTGCTCTGACTTACAGCCTCTGTTCCTCTTGTTTTGTTTAGTTCAGCCAAAAATGAACTGAAAATGGGTATTGAAAATATCTAGGGTAAAACCTTGCTCAGAGAGTGACTTTCAACTTGCTACTCTGTACTGCCAGAGGCAGGTGAGACAGGGGAGCCAAAAGAGCTCAGGACAACAGCCCACAGCCAGGGAAAAGTCGATGCCAGGGTACACCAAATTTCTGGATTGTGCAGTTACACTTGAGGTCAAAGATGTATTCAGGGTAAATATTTTGGGTAACACCTGCAGCAATTGTGATAAATTCCCCAGATCATGGACGGTAACTGAGAAGAGCCGGACTCAGTGTACAGCACAGAATCTCTGAGATGTTGTTCTGCAACCTGGGGATGCAGAAGGGGATGTTTTTACACATCCTTCTAACAAATGCCTGTTTTGCTGAAGTCTTGACCGGTGCTGCATGTGCCAACAGGCACGGACGCAGGCCACCCCTGGAGAAAATAAAGCCTCTCACATCTTAATTCTCACTTTTTAAAATCCTGTATGTTAGGTAGGCACCTAACTTCAGACTCGCCAAACATCACATTTTTTGCCAAACTCTGATCCCTTATAGGAGAGCACTTTTTTTTCAGGGCAAATGTTGATATAGCTCCTTGCCTCAGTAGGCTTTTTGTTTTCCTTTTTATCTTTTTCTAAATGAGGATAAATCTGCAAAATCCTGTAAGGTACTGGGAACTCATAAGTGCTCTTACTCACAATGAAGTAGTGTCAGTTACCTCAAGGAAATCAACTCTTACAGAAAAAGCAAATAAGATTTAATAGAAAATTATGATCCTTTCTTTTGAGTGCAACGTAACCACTGTCTAGTATACAGGTCCCCTTTCCACAAGAAGAGACACCGAAAAGGTAGGTATAATTTTCCAATCAGTGGATTGTTGCAGTCTCTCTAGATAAGGTACAGAGATACCATGTGATTTGTACAGAACTATTTGGCTTTTCTTTTAAACCCCACAAAAGTTTTCCAGAAGAGAAAACCTCAAATGCAAGTGTTTTCAGATATGTGTCTTGCTTGCTTATAAATTTCTCAAGATCATTTATTTGGTTTATCATTTAGTGGTAGCAAGGCAAGTGCTTTTTGAATTTTTTTTTCTTTTTTGGCCCAAACTTTGTTTTGGAATGAAATTTTGAACCACTTTTTTCTCAGATCACTACCTTTATAGCTAACCCTTTGTTGGTTACAAATGTTGGGTACATTTACTTGTGCGAGTAGGGTCTGGGTTCAGGGTGGGGTCAGTAGACCTTATCTGTGCTCATAAATGTGGATTTTTGCCTATGAATAGGATTATGGGAAGAAAAATCAAGGTATAGACCTGTACGTCACAGCTGTAACAGTCTATGCTGCGAGTAACGCTGCAAAGGTGGGATCTGGTGGGGCTTCTCTTCGTGCATGTTTGCACAACTTGACTACGGATCATACTTGCCAAGCCTTTCTCCCCCCCGCCCCCCAGAAAAACATATCTGTCCTTGTCTTTATCTTCTGCATCAATCTCTCCCTATACTGAGACAGTAAAGTTAAGACACAGGATGGCTTTGTCTGCAGGAGCACACTCAGACTAGTCTTCCAGACTAATTTTCTGCTTGGGTTACTTTCCTAATTATAATTTGTGTTCTCATCATGTCGTGGAAGAGTACATTTTAAATGAGCTTGCAATACACAGTGTAGAATACCAGCTTTATAGCACTGTTCATAACCTAGAATACCAGTTTTTAATTTGTCATAATGCAAATGCCATAATGATTACAAGTTTTCAACCCTGCGATCTATTTTTTCCCCAGCTATTTGCAAACTGAAGTCTCAAGTTTCATTTTCCCACTCGGTATGTAAGACCATTGGTGCAGGATGTTGATCTACCTCAAGACAATCAGAGCTGTGTATGTTATGCATCATGTTCCAAAACACTGTTAAATATGTGGAAAGGGAAAAAAAAATTACATGAATTATGCCTTCTTTAGCCTTCTTATGCTTGCTAATAGGTTTTAAATGGACTGTTTGGGGTTTTTTACTGATAACCACAAAAAATGATTCATTCTCTAAATTAATACTAGAAATATTTCCTGGGAATGGAGAACTTATTTTTTATTGAGTGATAGAAATATGATACCTGATTCTGGTGAGACTAGAAGAAGCTAAAGTTTCAACTCTGAATTAGCCACCTACTGCTGGGAAACAGTCTCATGCAAAATTTTCAGGGACATCTCATTCTATCGAGTCTATTGAGTCTGGAGAGACACTTTAAAAGAGTGGGGCCATGCACGAGAGCATGTGTATGGGAAAAAAAAAGTGTGATATGGATCGCTATACAAATTTATTTGAATATCTTTATTTGAACACCTAGCCTAGCCTGATTAACCTTATGTTACGTTCTCCCTACAGGCACATCATTGAGCCAGGGTTTTATAGTAAGCTGGCCAATGTTGCCTATGTGGTGATGCTCACATGAAAGCTGCATTGTTTGCTACTCTAAGGGATCATATCCTGATGTTGGCCTACACCAGGATAAATGGTAACACCCTCTCAACTGCATTGGACACTCTAGTTGTGATCTTAGAGGGAGAAGGAGCCCAGCTTCCACATCTCCCTGGCCTTCCTTTGCATCTGTTGGTCTGAGCTTGTGTGCTTGGATCCGGTTAGTCCGTGAATGCTGATATTTATTCCTCACCCTTTGTAGCCATCTAGGCAAAATCTCAGTGTAGCCCTGGTGGATAATAGTTGTAGGTCATTAGTTGCAAGTCTAATTTGCTGTGAAAGTATAGGACAGCATGAGCACTCGTTGTCCCAGTGCAGCCATATTTATTTGAGAATTTTTGAATGACAAGTGTGAGTGTTTTAGAATGGGATATGGATGTTTTGGCTTGTGTTGTGAAAGACCTGACTAGTTTGGTCCTGTGTGTACCCTGAGCACTTCTTTCTCCCCCATGGACATGAGAGGGGTTCTCCCTTCTTTGCAGTGGGCTCAGGAGAAGGGTGGTGGAACACCTTCCCAGCCTGCCCACGTTGACAGCTCAAAGGAAGGGCAACCAGTGCTGGGGTCCTACTGCTGTCCAAGGGGAAAAAAGACAGTTGTCCTTTCGTTTCTCAGTAACCACAGGCTCTTTCCCCTCATCCAGGCTGCCAAAAGCCACCTAGCTGATCCTAGAAATGAACTTGTCTGAGGGAGAGCATGTGAGATCTCCCACCCCCAGGCATGGCAGGAGAGGGGTATGCACAGGTCCCCGGGAAAGTGTAGCTCAGCGCTTCAATCATCTCCCCAGCCTTGAGCAGCTGAGCTGTGGAAATCACTTTGACGTAAATCTCTCAGCAGCTTTTTTGTCTGAAATAAATGGTGCATAAAGGAAATGCAAAATTGTTTGGTGGACAGGATTATCTGTGTGTTTACTGCTCTCAGCACTTTTCTTTTGTCTTTTGACTGTGTAGTTCCCATTGGCGTGAATAGCTGTGCATGAAGCTAAAGCTGCTGAACATGAGCAGGGTGTAAGAGAGCTCTCCCTTTAAACCTGTGACAGCTATGCACTTGTGGTTGCAAGAAATGTCAAATTAGAAGAATTACTACTAGTAGAAAGTAATTATTTTTCATTTCCAAGGTTCCCTGTTCAGTGTTAACCCAAATGTAAACTTTCTATAATTCTGCATCATTATCATCCCCCTGGATGTATTACTTTCTTTTCCATTTGTTTTTTTTACATATGCACTGTCACATACACACAGTTGTGGCACCTCATAATGGTTTTTTTTTTATTATTCCATCCCTTCAGGTGCATCTTGGTATGTATTATTCTGTTGCCATAAGATGTTGATGATATACAATATTTGTATAAAGATTCAAATCAATGTTTATCACATCAGAGCACTATCATTCAAAAGGAAAGCACAAATCAATAATTCATTAAGCAAGAGAGAAATGAATGTTTTGAAATTGTTGTTCTTCTCCCCTCTAATACTGTCAAAAGAAACTGCATTGTTTAAATGAAGTTTGAGCACTTTTTAGACTAAATGAGTCTGATTTAATGCATCTGATGGTAGTCAGCATAGTATTCATCATGGGTTAAATAGTAGAAATGCAAAATTAGCATAGATCATTTTCAGTTTGCTAAAACTTCTGATTCATTAAAAATGCTCCATGATATTAAAAAAAAGCTTGTCTCATAAAAAGTGAATAGAGTTACTTTGAAATAGAGATTTCAAAGTAACACTTCTGGAAAAGTTGCAGAAGTTTTGTTTTGGGTTTGGATTTTTGACTGAAACAACCAGAGGAATAGACATAAATGTGTGACAACTGATCAGCTCGGTCCTTTGTTTCTCTCTGATAACATT
>NW_008824669.1:1754421-1770935 GCF_000699105.1 Pygoscelis adeliae | reverse complement strand
TTCTCTGGTGTCATGTGCAAGCTGAAACTCAAGGAAGAGCCTGTCTTTCTTTTTCTGTACCCATCCAAACCCATGAGACAACCAGGTAATCCTCCTGCATTGGAAGATGGGCTAAATGAATGAGTCCGTGGAATTCAAATGCACCTTTATCCCTGCTCATTTCCTAATTCACCAGCAATAAAGTGGTCATTGCTGATGACACAGGGAATTCCTTGTGGTTTTAAAATACAATGACAGAGTATCCACCAGGAACCGCAGAGCATTAGCTGTTGCTTTCACTGGGGATGAGTGTCCTCTATTGATTGGTTTTCATTGCCTGAGCTCAATAAGGCTTTTATTTATGATGACATAGTTTATGATTGCTTATTTATCTGCTGTGCGTAAAATGAGCTTAGAATCAAATTGCCATATTTACCAAAAGGATGTCTGGAATCTTGAAGAAGCTACTTTACTCCCAGGCATACACCAAAATTGGATAGAGCAGAAAAAAAATATGCACACTGGCCTTGAAATTACCCATCTCTTTTCTTAGATATCCCCATCCCCATCGCTGAGGCGATGGCTTTTCTCTGCTCAACTTTTGATCCATACCGGTGGCCCTGTGAGAAATTTTATCTTCAAACGTGAAGTTACAATAGATGCTGAAATCAGCACAACCCCCCCAAGTTATTTGCTTGAAAGCTCACATGTAATCTAGACTGGGTTCAAGAGGTGATTAAGCAAGTGCAGGGGAGAAAAATCCAGCAAAGACTGTTAAAGACAAAGCTGTGCAGCACTGGGTCCACAGGTGATGAGCCACATCACTAAGGTCATACTGGGGAAGGATGACTTTGTGCTTCCCCTGTTACCATAGTCTTCCCTGGGGCTTTGCTGCAGGGCACCGTCAGGTATGGGATACTGAACTGCATAGACCTTTAGTACAACTGTTTTCTTGTTCCTGATTAAAAAAAAGGAAGTTCTTACCTAAATATTCACATAAACAGAATAGAAGTGGACTTATATTATGGCAACGTTTGCTGAACGATTGTGCATTTAGGATGATCATGGTTAATCCATATTAATGGAAGCAACACAAGACAGTGTCGCTGTTTGTACTGGTAGCCTCTTTCCAGGACTCCAGATAGGATCAAAGTAACGGCTCCGTAAATTAAGCAACTCGTAATAACTAAAACCGGGAAAAAAAAAAAACTTTTAATTTTCTGATTCATATCTTTAATCAATTGCAACATGGTGCAACCACATTTTAGCTGTAGCTTTCCAATTGTTTGCTCAATAGAGATTGCTCCATTGCTTTTGATTGACACAATGTTATTGCATTTTTATTGACTTTTACGGTAGTTTTTACAACATTCAAGGTGCATAAGTTAAACAGAAAAGTAACATAGTAACATTTCAAGATGGAAGGAGGCCATAAAGATGCAGAGCAGGTATAATTTACAATAACAGGAAATTACAAATTAAGGATAACTCCCTTGCCCCCATGCCTAGTTAGTCCCTCTGTACATGTTTTAGGAATATGTCAGTAAAACATGAAGTGTTTGCCTACCATAAAAAGTTAATGGATGATAGAGTTGGCAAATACTTTAGGATTATTATTAAGATTATTTTAGATATGATTAGGCTGAAATTCAGCTGCAAACAAGTACCTATACAGGATTTTTGAGTTGTAAAAATGTTAATTATTTGAAGAACTGGGTTTGGTCTAAATCAAGCAAAGCCAATAAAAAAGATCTGGAGTTTTAAGCACATGTAAGGAACATAAACATAAATATAATCTTGAAAACAGTCAAACACGCTCCCTGAAAGCTTTCTGTAAGCGAGTTGTTTCAGACAAGCTGTTTAGGTTCAACGGAGTCTGTGCGTGGCCTCTCTTTATGAAAGCGTAGTTATGTGGAAAACTTCAAAACACATACTTGCCAAGATTTTTTTTTTCCTTTTACTGTCTATGTAGTTATACGCACTCTCTGACTGCTACTTTTAACTGTGCCTTTTTGTTCAATGAATTCCGTTAAAACTGTGTATTTTAGGAGTCTCTCATCCTGCTTTTGGAGAGCACTTAGTTATATTTTTTTATGTTGATGGCCTTCTAACTGATGAGTCCCCGTAGAATAACTTTTTAATAATTATTACCAATTATTTCACAGTGCTCACAATGTCATCTTTTGATGTCTGTGTTTACCCATATATAAAATAGAACTACATTACAGGATCTCTCTGAGTGCAGCTGGCCAATATTTGTAAGACTATTTTAGAGTTACGGTAAGCTAATAAAATTTTGCTCAATTGTTCTTTTTCTGAAGCAAAAAGAGTGACTTTCTTATCAAATAAGGAGCTTTTGTGAGAATGTCTCATTTCACATAGAGACCCAAAAAAGATTTTGCAATCAGAAATCTAAAGGGTTTTTTTTCCCAATAAAACCCATCTAGTTTCGTTAACAATAGCAATCAATCACATTGATCAAGTCTACCTAGCATATTGGGGAAAAGGAGGCAAGTCATAATACAGAACAGTCTTTCATTATCACCTGAATAAATATAGTTGGCTTCTTGAACTAGTCCCTCTGTTTTCACTTTATCATGAGAAAGAGGGATGTTTTTAAAGATGATTCATATCACCCAACATTAACCTTGTGATGTTGGTGAAATGAATTTGTACAGAATACCCTATTTCTCATCACTAACCACAAGGAGGACCTAGGGTGGCCAGCTGACATCCAGGTGAGATGAATTTCTCCCTGAGACCAGCATAGCCCAGATCACGGCAGACCTCTGTAACACACAGCCTTTAGGCGTTCCCCAAGGATTTTCTCCTGGAAATGTCCCCAGGTGACCAAGTGTCTGTTAGTCTCACCAAGCAAGGGTAAAGGGGGCTGTCCAAAGTCCTCGTAAGACCTAAGCCTTACAGTTTCCAAACTAAGCTGGCAGAGTGGGAGGAAAAAGCCCATGACATGCTGATATGAAACCCCCACGGGAAAGACCATCCCTGTGGCCAAAGGGAGCACATAACAAAGACCTGCCTCCCTGTTAAATGTGCAACATATTATATCCAGTAGCAAATAAGGTTACTTGGGAGGGTGCTTTGGCTGTATAAAAAGCTTTGCCATGGACAGTGTTTCTATTGCATTTAGATGGACCAGTCAGAAAGTACAAATAATAATGAAAGGAAGATTACAGTTGGCTATTAAATTCTGCAGAGCTTTCCCATAAAATGATAGCAAAGGCTTCTCTTCACAACAAGGCACTTTGCCAGTTAAGCATTATTATGTTGTCTTTACACATGGGACTCGCTGCAGTTGTTGCGACCACTGAACTTTCTCTCAGGCACCAGCCCACATCTTATTATGATCAAAAATCCTCATCATTAATCCCATTACATTGTTCTTGGTTACGGGATAAATCCATCAATGGATGATCTCACCCTGTTTAATCTCGTTAGTTTAGAATATTTCTTTTCTAGATATCCTTATCATAATCTTATCATCACAACCCTTGGGAAGTTTGGCCCCAACAGTGCTGTCATGAGTGGGGTTTTTTTAATATTTCACAATTTGGTAAGAAAGTTAGCATTTAACCCTCAATTGCCTCTGATGAGAGAAAGAAAAGCTCTGGAAATGACAAAACAGATGATTGCATATTATGGATCTCAATTGCTTGCCCTTGGTAGGACTTCGATTTTTAAAGATCTGCTTCTCTGTACCGCCATTTCTCATAGGCATCTAGATAGAGACATAATTTGCAGTCTGCTGAATGCTGACTGTATCTCTGGCTGTATTACCTGGTTTTGCTAGAACTTGCTCAATTATACTGAGTTGTGCCTTTCCTCAGAACAGAGTCAGAATTTAAACTCTGAAAAATTATCTGAACTGCCAGCTAATATTGGATAAACCTGAACTCCATCAATGACATTTTTTAGGAAAAAACAAAAACAAAAACAAAACCAAAACTTCCCTGCATCTAATTTTCTTTCTGCAGGTGTTTTAAAATACAGTAATGCTTTCTCATGCCCGAGTCCTTTCTTTCTGTAGCCAGTCTTTAAAAGGTAGGTAAAGGAGGAAAAGCTGTTGATGTTGCATAACCTTTGGAAATTAAGTTAACAGTCCTGGTTGTTGGAGCACGTGGTTCCATGTAAAGCCTAGGTTTGAGTTCACTTTTACCTGAACAGATTCGAAATAGACCTCATGGCTCCTACAGGGAGCTCAACAGACACCAGATTATGCTACAGTAAATTTATCACTTCTTTGTAGGAACAGTGACGCTAATGAGAAAATAACCCAAGATTTTTTTTAGTCTGAAAGAGACATCAACTGACTGTAGAGCTCTCAAATCTAGCATGGTGGATGCTTGCTTTGGAAAGGAGATAGATCTCTGTGTTCATCTCTGTTTCAAAGGCTGTTTATACATTTTTTCTAATGACTCTTTCATGTAAATTCTGCTCTCCCTCTGGATTAGATTAGAGCCCTTGGAATAACAAAATGAGGTTAGGCACAAATTAATATGTGGATTTACTTCTCTGCTCCTCTGAGGTCTTGTAAGGTTATTCATGCGTATATGAATGACCGCAGTCTGCTTCTGAATCTGTTTTCAGGTCCCTTGTGTTCCCCAGAAGAAGCTTTTCTGAATATTTATATGTCATTCATGATTCAAGATTGGCCATTACACTTCAGTCATCCAGTCACTAGTTACATTTTAACCGACCAGTCCGGGGACAGCAGCAATACCATATGACTGAAGTAAAACATGACGCATAATGTATGTTTCGTGGTGAGTAGGTGTCATTCATGAATACCTCATAGTCCAGAAACTGTTTGTCAAAGCTGCTTAGTGAATGTTTATGAATAAATCAATTTTCAGAAATCAATACTATCTTGCAAACAATTTCTGAGAAGAAAAGTATCTACACAAAGTATCAATAACAGCAATTCAGATAGCTCTGTGGAGAGCTACTAAAGCTCTCCAAGACTCTCCTTGGAGTTAAAAACCCATATGAACAAATGTACAAATCATTCCTGAGCTCAGTAACCCCCAAAAATTCAAATAAGTTGATCACAGGCAACTTGTGCAGCTGTAGGAAATAAACTTAACGTGTTTTACTGTTTAGTGCAGTTGCACAGACCATTTGCCATACGCTTCCAGGACTCTTGTGGCTTTGTGTAGTCTGAGGATTACCACTACAGAATCATTGCATTAGTAAGTCTGGTCTCCTAAACCTCATGGTTCAGCCAGTTTTTGCTTTCGCTGCTGTTAAGCCAATCAATTCAACTACCAACTATTAACATACACTTTTGTGATATATTCGTCCATGCCTTACATTTCTACTTTTATTTCCTCTGACATGCTTTCTCTTTTTCCTTTTCTTCTTCTTCCTAGTCATAGTCCAAAGTCCTTCAGCTATAGTCCACAGCTTCTTATGGAGTAATGTCACTAATGTCCTCCTCAGTCCTACCTTCCTTCCTTTTATCATATGCCACGTCTCAGTAAGACACTCTTGTTATTTATTCACAACTCCTTTAAACATTTATAGAAAACTCCTCCTCTCTTCTTCTCCTATGAAATTTAGCACATTCCAGAAAATCAATGCAGTGACCATGCCCCATTTAAAATCTTAATCCAATTTAACGTTGGGAACTGATGTGGTCCATATGCCTTTGGTGACCAATTAGTAACTCTCCAGTGTTGCACAATAACTTTACAACAGGCAGATGTTGGTCAAAACAGGGTGAAGTGTCAGCACTCCAGAAAGCTCTCAAATCCTTATCCAGCTACAGTTGCGTCCAAGAACCTTGTCCAAGAATGAAGAACTAACCACACGCATGAAGTCTCACTTGCATGCATGAATACAGGTCAGCCATCAGTGTATATGAAATAGAGATTTTGGGAAAACAAAAGTTACGTACGAATGATTGAATCTCTCTCTGGCAAGAAAAACCTTCTTTCTTTCCAATGGGTGAATGAATTTCCAACAATTATGCTGTGGGCAAGGAGATATCTCTAATTTGCCATGCTCAAGAGTCATACATATTTCTAAAGTCCTGAGAAATCCTCCTGAATGAAGAGAGTTTTGAATTTGAATCCCAAGGAGAAGTTAGGTCTGTAAGGGGGTATATCTCCAAATCGGGATCCTCTTCCATGAGGGAAATCATACACACTTTACTTGAGAATGGAAGCTGAGGTGGAGGGAGCAATGATGTAGACAATTGTCGCCTGGGGCATCTGTTTCTGAATCAAATGTCAAAAATGTACAGTAGTAAGTATCCTTTTTTCCTTTAATGTTTATCTTCTCTTAAGGATGATTTGGGGATATCTGGTGAATAGGAGAGTTCTATTCTTACAGGAGAGATCTATAATTGCAACAAGGGGTTGTTCTCCCATTATCCAGCACCTCAAGACACGTTTCAAGGGTACCTAGAAAACAGTAGGGTTGTTCTTCCACAGTGTTTCCAGGAGTTGGGAACAAGGCATGTCATTGTGAAACAAACATCTCCCCGTCACACTGCAGGACGGTAGAGCAAATACCTTGTCTTTGAGGACCTCCTGTGAGTTTGTAACAGGAGTCAAAGTGCTATCTTGACCCCCAGATATGATCTGAAAATGTAACAAAAAAGAAAAATGCTGTAGTTCTATGAGCTGTCCATCAGACAACACAAATGGACAACAGTACATTTTTTAGATCTAACATAATCCCTGTATTAACATCTATTTAACATTATTTAACGTAATCCTCGTCTTAACATACAGGGATTTAACATCCCTACAAACAGCTGACCCTTCCAGGTGGAAGAGGAGCCACATGAAACAAATGAAGACTTGTGTAAATTCTCTTACTCGGAAAAAAAAAAAAAAAAATCAAAAATTTTGGGTGGTCATTTGTTAATTAGCTATATTAATTACACTTCCACTAAGCAAAAACAGATCAGTCAGGATTTAGGCTGAAATAGAGCGGTGTTCAATAAATGCACTCTCTGACCCCTGCGGCAGTCTGATGCATTCCTGGAAGCTGTTTATCCTGTAAAAGGCAGGAGTGTAACTTGTTCTCAGGAACAAGGCAAGCAAAGATTAAAGGAGTAATTAAAGACCAAAACTTCATGCTATATACTATAAAAACCTCTTAACAACGTTGGCTATAGTGAAGGTTTATATTATAAATAGACTGAAATGCTAGGCTGGCTTTCCGAGCACTCTATTTTCAGATATATTGCTGAACTGAGAGTTTTCATTGGATAATTAGTTGTGGTAGAACAAATTTCTGCACCTTAGGTTGATTTAGTCCTTGGAGTCTCTGTCTGAGTTTCTGAAAACAGAAAGTATGTGTATAATTGCTCAGCAATCTGACTGGAGAGTTGTAAGGAACTACAAGTTAATACCCGCTAAGTGCATTTGAAAAACCTTCTGTGTAGGTAAGTGAAACACAGAGATCAGTACACAGGAGAAAATGGCATATTTGTACTTCTGTTCACTCATGCAGGACAGACCACCACACAAACGGTGTGACCCTGGGAAGCAGAGAAATGCATTTTCCCTGTTGTTCTGCTGCTAGCTGGTGATTTTGGGGCAAGAAATGTATCTGCGTTGTGCCAGGACTCCTCAGTGTGTAAAATAAATTTTATCTCCTGTCCCTGTGGGATATTGGGATGGGGAAACATGAAGTGACATCTCACACCCTGACCCGTGTGCCTTCCAGTATCCAGTTCAGTGGAGGCATGAACTGGCTATGATCTCTGCTAACCGGGGGATTTCCCTTGTTTAACTTTCAGAAAAAGAAATCATTTGTGAATTCTATGTAAAAATAGTATACACAAACATGAGCAAGTACTTAAACCCTCCCACTAACTGTACCGTTGTGCTTGTATGGGCACAGGCACATAGTTACAGCATCATCTGCATTGGTCTGTGCACAGGCAGGGATTTCAGAGGGAAAGCTTGCAATGTGTGAGATTCACCATGAGTGTGAAGCTTGGCATGGTCAGTGCCTTTGTTTGCAAACTCTCGAAGTCAGGAAGGGAGAGGAAAAGGGAATCTGTCTTTTATTACAAAGGCACAACTGGGGGCAGTGCCGTAATATGTTATAAATAATAATAATAGTGCCAAAGGAGAAGTCTTCTATCTAACAGCCTGTTTGGTGTGTGAAACACTTAATGTAAGCATTTATCTTCATGCATGCATCTTTGAAAAGCCATTTTTAACATGAAATCTGACAGCATTCATTCATCTTCTCTGATTTAATTTTACCATTTCAGGGCTCACAATGCAAAATTTCAAGGTTGTTTTATGCAGGAGGTCAGACTGGAGAAGAATAGTGATCCCTTTTGGCCCTAAAATGTAGGAAAGAGAATATTCTGTAAGTGTGTAGTGTCTTCTGTGGCACAAAAAAAGTCTTCTAACACAAGCAGAAGCAAAGCCCTATCTCTATCACATATAACAGTGTACCAAGAAAAAGTAGTGATTTGTTAATTTGGGGGTAAGAATTGTATTTTCCAAATAGTTATCAGTAAGGATCCAAACAGTGCTATTGGACTATGTGCAGTAAAGGCACTGTTAATAATGGGAATATTCTTGTTACTGAGAAAAATGTTCTTCGAGAACTTCAATGACTGGTGACCACCTTATTCCTGTAAATACCAATAAATTATGTAAAAGGCCATTGCTAAATCCCAGTTAGCTGAAAAGCACAATCCCAGCACAGAAACAGTGATAACTAGTGCTCTAGGACTATCAAATTCTGGTAACCGTTGTTACTGGGGAGGTTTTATGCCTTTCCAGCTGACTCATTTTCATACATCTATGTAATTTTATTTTAGAAGGGTGAAATATAGCTGGAAAGTCATCCTCGAACAAGAAGAGTGTGTCTGAAACGGCCAAGGTGAGAGGAAGAAGCAGGGCAAATTTAAAAGTTCACCCAGGAGTTCATGTACTCATTTTCATATCAGCTACGTGGAGCGCTGTGGGAGGCATGCGACTGCGGGAGGGCGAGATAGCCCCTAGCAAGCACCCCAGCGTGCCTCTTGTTCTCTCAGATTCGGCATAGAAAACTTGCCTGTACAACTATTTCTTTTGGCTTGAGGCTCTGCAGCTCTGAAACTTCTTATGAAGAGAAAAAAAAAAAGGAAAAAGAAGAGAAAGAAAGTATCCCTAAAGGCCTAGTTCCATGATTTGAAAGCCAATTTTTAACAGCACACATAACTTTCAAGATTAGATGCCCCTAAGCAAAGTAGAGTTCAGAAAGTTTGGGTTTTTGCTCCACAGGAAATGTTTGGAAGTTCCATGAAATTGTGTGCGGCGAGTCCCGGTGAGGGGCGGGTGGGGCAAGCCCCAAAATACTATGCAAAGGGGGGAATGCTTTAAAAAAATACAGTGTTGGGCAGATGCCTTGGAGGAGAAACACGTTTCAGGTCTGAAAGGTTCAAGTGTTCATCCCATCATTTTAATCACGGAAAGGCTTCACACGACAGACCCCTTGCAGTGATATTGTGCCTCGTTCAGATCTGTTTTACAGCTGTTTGGGCCAATGTGAGTCAATTCACTTAATGAAGCTCCTCCTGATTTACATCATGATAAGTGCAGTTGGAAGGAACCAGGGAGAGCAATTCTGGCAAAAGCAGTTTCACATGATACTCCATTAACGTACATTCACACAAAGATGCTGTCCCTGTCTTTTCTCCCTTTAATTTCTATTATGTTCCGTTCTGAATTATGAGGCTGGAAGTTGGTTCATTCCTGTCTTCACCCTTAAGATAGATAACATAACAGATGTGTCACCGTGAAGCCCTACATGGATAGCTATTTTTCTCCCACTGAATTGCAACTTGGAAACAATGTTAAATGACAGTTGTGGACATTGAAAATTGCTTGAAATGTGAGGGGAATATTAAATTCTGAACTCAGTCCAGCCTTTAATAATGTGCCAGCCTTTGTCATCAGTTACTTAACAATAGATATGCATTCTACTAGAGAAAAACACCCCGTGGTATTATCTCTATATACACGTATTGTAAATTATCATATAGCACTACAGAACAATTACACACAAGTGCAACATGGCCCCTTGTAATCTTTTGGGTTTTGCCTACTGGAGCCTTCTTTGTCTAATAAAACAATTTGGCATCCAGTGGGGAAGAGGGGTTGCAAGGCACCCTCCGCTTTACAGGTGATTTTTGTTATTAGTCACGCAGTGCTATTGTGTTGGGGTTTTTTTGTTTGGGTTTTTTTTGTTGGTAGTTTGTTTTGTTTGTGTTGGTTTTTTGTTTTGTTTTTTTTTTTTTAATGTGGCTGTATTATGGTAAGGCTAACAATCTATTATGATGGTTCCTTTGTGCTGGATGCTGCAAAATTCTTCCACAGCTATTGTGGTTCTCAATGGGGTTTCTCCTTGCATGTAAATATATGGCCAATGGGTCATTAGAGATAGGAAGAACACAAAGAAACTGTGAGAAGTACTGGTATCACTGAATTAAAGCAGATTTGTGGTAAGCATCGCAAATGGAAATAGGGCTTCTCCATGTACATATATGAAAGGGACAAAAGAAAGAGGTGATATAAAGATTCAAGAGGAGTGTGAATGCTTAAAAGCACTTGGAGAAGACGTAATGCATCTGCTAAAAACAGTTATTTCAATATTATTTCAATAATAACTACTTCCATAGGAGAATTTCACCATTTAACCGCATGCAGAAAGTCTCTGTTGACAAGTACGTGTCTCTTAAGTCCTCAGGTCCTCAGCAAACTGGGTTAAACTGGTTTTCTGTGACATACCAACCCCTTAGAGAGGAGAATTTCTCTAGCTTAAAAAAAAAAAAAAAAAGCAAACACTTTATTTTGTAGAAACCACTTTAGAAGATTTTGGAAGACATTCTGCACCAGGAGGCTTATTGTCGACTTCAGTGGGAGCGGAGGTAGGCATGTGCTGAAAGCAAAGCAAAACTGTCTAAATGTTTTATATCCAGTACATTACCTTACTCACGCTGCAGGTTTCTTAAAATACTGAAACAATTACTTTCTAATGTTGAACTTATATTTTATAATTTATGCTGCTTGATTACTTTTGGCGTCTCGGTGAGAACAATGAGAAGGAGGCCAGTCAGTTCTGCGTTTGTTTCTATTGATTGCTATTATTTATTCATTAGCTCGTTTATTTGTGTCATGCCGGCAATATGCATGATGATGCACAGACAGATAAGAAAGCATTGACAATCAACGTGCAAATGCAGAAAGGAAGTTGTAATTCAACATGAGTGATCTGACTAAGGACCGTCTTGCTAACTGCAGTATTTTTAAGAATTCTGGGGTTTGGCAATTTTTTTCCATCCTTTTTATGACTGATGTCAGCGAGACTCAGCTGGAGTTTCCGCACTGATATCGATATGACTCAGTGACAATCTACGGGAAACTGGGGAGACGTATGGTTTAATAGGGGTGTTATGAAAAAAGGTTTGATGTGCTGGAAAGGGGAAACAAATACAGAATCTTCTCAGTCCCTTGAGAATTGGTAAGGCAAGCAAGCAGTACAATGAATGTAAAATTTCATAGAACTATAATAAATATTTAATATTTAGACACTGGGAGTACCTTAAAGTCCTGTTTGTGAGTCACCGCTGTCATAGCTAGATCCTTGAGAATAATTTCTTATTGTTTGCTTCAATCACAGCATAAAATGTGATTAAGTAAAATGCCATGACATTGCTTTTAATCACTTTGGAAATATGACTTTTTTTCTTTTTTTTTTTTTTTTTTTAAATTGGTCACTTATAACATATATTTAACATTTGGAAGGGAGCACTAAAATCACCAGAGGACTGGGTTCACAAACCTAGCCTTGTGCAACCTTTCCAGATTCCACAGTCCATTGTTTAATACATAATTTTCTAAAGGTGTTGGAGACTTAAATTCAAGTTCATACTTTCAAGCAAAGAGGAAATTTAAACTCCAATCTCCTTCTTCCCAGATGATAACCCTGCTCATTTGGGCTGAGATGGAAAAGTACAAATTTCATTGACACTTCTTTCTAAGACATTGTCATGGCATCTAAATTCCTTTGTGGGTCTATGTCCCCAAATTTAAAATATTGTATTTAATAATGTGTATTTTGGGCATTTCCAGTTGTCCTTCAACACTGCTTCCCAACTGACTCACTAAGTATAACACAAATATGTGAAAACTTTAAGCTGAAATGGTGCCTTCAGGAAATAAATGCTTTCCTGAAAAGAAACTATTCACCACGCTGTACTATAAGCTCAGTCCTGCGATGATTTATGTCTACACTTAATTTTGCACTGGGGGTAGCTATGCTGAAGTCAGTGGGACTGCTCAGAGTTCAGAAAGTTAAGCACATACATAAGATTTTGTGGGATTGAGCCGATGAAGGATTCTACCATTAACAGGTGATACAAGGAGATGAGCAGTTTGAGGAGGAGCCTGTCGAGTATATACAGTCATATAGCATCCCTTAGTCTAGCCATTAAACCGTGGCTATTTCTTGTGTTGCTTATGAGAGCCGTAGCAGAAATAGTCCTTAAAGGATCTGAAGTCCTTGAGATCCTTGTGGTTTCCAATTGACTGGATTTATGTTACCGCTGCTCTTTGCCTCCAAGCTACCTACGTGCACACTCTGTGTTTGCGTGTCCATCCTGACATAGTGGAGAGAACCTGCACTGCTGGAGAGGCTGAGCAGCTAATTTCTGGGAACTATTGCTTGGGCTTAGTACCCCAAAAAGGACAGGTGGCTCCAAATCCATGAACTGCAAAACTTTCCCAAGATTTCTAGATGTCTTCCAAAGGGCATCAGTGAAAAAAATATATGTGGTTACATTGGTGCTAGGAATACATGAAATAAATGAAAATGAAACTATTTCTGTTGCTCCTTAATCCTGCAGATTACTTTTATGGTACTTTTGACTGAAGAGCACAGGACCTAAGTCTGGAAGCAAACTCATAGTCCAGGAAAAACAATGCCTTCTGTTGCCTTCAGTCACAACCATCCACAAACTCCTCCTCTATGCATTAAAAGGAGACCTGAAAGAATCTTAACAATATTTGATATTTGCTAGTCAAAGGCATATGACTATTTCTCACTTAGAAGAAAAGAAGTACTTCCCTCCATTGTGATTTTGGTCCTTAGAGAAAAGGTTTATTCCACAGTCAGGAAAAGGATCATCCTGAGGTTAGGAAATGGTTACAGATCTAAGGTGGCTACAGTTCAGCTGCTTCCCTGCCACACATTTCCTCTACGACTGCACAAATCACCTGGACCCAACTCATCAACCTTCTAAGATTTCCCTTGAAACCTAAGGGATTTAACTATCAAAATGGTCTTGAGGATCCGGGCTTCAACCTGTTTGAGGTTTTGTTTCCTACAGATAAAAACAAGGAGAATAATTCCTCAATACTCTTTAGAGGTGGTGTCAGATTAGAAAAGTGTACACTTAATGACTGTAAGAAGCTTAGGGTAGGAAATAATAATAGCAATGGTAAAAATCCTTTATATATATCTAAAAAGATGAAACGAATTTGGGCATTTGAATGTGGCTGGTCGCATTTAATTACATAAAAGACTTCTTTAAAACTAGCTGACAAAATATTATTTGGTCACTTGCCTATTAAAAACATGCTTAACAGTATGGTTACATTACTACCTAGTGTTTGTTTCCTAATGTATTGTATCAAGTGAAGGGCAAAGATGGAATACCATAATATGAAATCAATTCTGTTCAAAGCCAGTAAGCCCAAACAGCATTAGGAGATTTGAATTATTCCCCCTGCCCCCCACCATCTTATTTTATTAAATAGAAATCAAACTGAGGCTTTATAGAATCTTTTGCGAACAAAAATGATCTGATGATTTTTCTTAGTAAACAGTAACACCTAGAAATTTGATTTCTGGCTGAATCTTGTGTTTGGCAGGGATGTTGTTTGTCAGGGAGCACTGCTTGCAGACTGATTCATTATAAGCTTTGATTTCACAGGTAAGAAATTACTTCAATGTTTCCCACAAAACCAGCTTTCTGTGCTTTGGGGATGAACCAGCTGATAGGAGGGGGATGTCAGGGAAGGAGGATGAAGGAAAGAAACCATTGCAAACAGACGTGTGTTTGTAGAGAACAGCTTTGGTTTCTAACTGGTGGTTGTGCGGTTTATCTCAAAGCACTTATGTAGTACTTTGTATAAGCACAGTATCATCAGAGTTACTAAACCCCACTCCCCAAGAAACAAAAAACACAGTACAGAGGTGATGCAAGACCTGATTTTCTAAAATATATCTATGGTAAATCCAGAAAAACTGTTGTACCTGCAGTAATGTTACCCTAGCAATGAACATATAACACAAAGCAAGGGTTTACTGACTGTGGACTGACAGTGAAGTATCCTCAAAGCAGTCAGCTTTGAATACAAAGAACAGGTAATATAACCTCTATAAAACCTCCAAAGAAGTTCTCCTCTTGCAGTTGTAAACCATATCATTTTTCTTGACTTCCTGATTTCAATTATTGCATGCATTGCTATTAACTTCTAGTTAGTAGCCACGATCCACCTAATGCATGGCAGCATTTCAGGAGTAGAGCACTCTCTTTACTAGTTCTCTCTTTCGCAGACGTGCCTATAAATATATAGATACTTTTGAAGACAAGTTTAAGTTTTCCATGTATTTGTTGCAAAGGAACATAAAGCATGGGAACACAAAACCCATGAAAAAGCACAAAAAGAAGCCTTCAGGCTTCTCTGAAAGTCAGTCTTGTCTTCCCAAGAGAATCACTAGGTGTGGTGATATGATGTGCTATTTATGGGCAAGAAGAGATCAGTATGGGACTTCCAGAAATAACTGGTGATTCATATTGCTGAAAAAATCTCTGGAACTTTTGAGCATGCTTCTGACAGTGAAATCCTGCAAACCCTTAAGTCCATGAGGAAACTTTTGGCTAAAGTCCTTTTAAATCTCCCCATTTCAGTTCCCATTTAGAGACTTCAGTTACCATTTGGAGACTTCTGATAAACTATGACATGCAAACATAGCCTTTATGAATTACTGTTATTAATCATTCCTCTCCTTCCCATGGCCTTTAAAACCCTTTGGGCATTTATGGGTAGAGAACCATTACTCAGAAGCACTACATGAAGGGAGATTGCAGCAGCAGTTCTTTTCTAGAGAGGCTGTGTAGCCATCTAGCCATGAGTACATCATGTCCTGCAGTCTCCCTATCCTACAATAACCAGTCTTAGCAAGGAGACTCCTTTACACCTATTGCTACACTGCAAAAAAACCACACACACTAATTGCATACTTGATAGTGGCTGTATTATGTGAAATGTAAGGTCTTTTGAAGCAAAACTTCTTCTCCTTAAGCTTCTCACGGTTAAGAAACATGTGCTTGACATTGTAATAGCAATTGTTCGATATTGTGCTCACTAACAGCACGAGGAACCTGGGTTAGGTGATCAACCCAGAAACACATTTAGAACAGAATGAAAAATCCACTATACAATAGACATCTAATTGGTACACCCAGGGGAAAAATAGTTACCTAAAGCTTCTTCTGTAATCAGTGGAGAAAGAAGTGGGTACCCTTTAAAAGCTGAATGTCCTTTTATCAGCATCTATCCCTTGTTATTGAAGAGATAACAAATCTTGGTTTGCAGCCCAAAGGTGAGGCAGGATGAATCCTGGACTTATTGTCAATGGATGATGGTTACTGAATCCATTAAACACGGCATGAGATAGCTCTTAGGAAGGGTGAGGATAGGTTGTGAAGATGAATGGACCATGCAGCTGTGGATTACCTTGGTGGGAAAGGAAATGTAGGTCTTCTCTCTTCCCCATTAGCTTATGATTTATGCATTTATACAGCAAAACTGGAATCCTGTATCCAGATCAGACACAGAATGATAGAATGATATAGGTTGGAAAAGACCTTTAAGATCATAGAGTCCAGCTGTTAACCTAGCACTGCCAAGTCCACCACTAAACCATGTCCCTAAGCACCACATCTACACATCTTTTAAATACCTCCAGGGATGGTGACTCAAAGTCCAACCGTTAACCTAGCACTGCCAAGTCCACCACTAAACCATGTCCCTAAGCACCACATCTACACGTCTTTTAAATCCCTCCAGGGATGGTGACTCAACCACTCCCCTGGCCAGCCTCTTCCAATGCTTGACAACCCTTTCAGTGAAGAAAGTTTTCCTAATATCCAATCTAAACGTCCCCTGGCACAACCTGAGACCATTTCCTCTTGTCCTATCACTTGTTACTTGGGAAAAGAGACCAACACCCACCTTGCTGCAACCTCCTTTCAGGGAGCTGTAGAGAGCAATAAGATCTCCCCTCAGCCTGCTCTTCTCCAGGCTAAACAACCCCAGATCCCTCAGTCGCTCCTCAGAAGACTTGTGCTCTAGACCCTTCACCAGCTTCGTTGCTCTTCTTTGGACATGCTCCAGCACCTCAATGTCTTTCTTGTAGTGAAGGGTGAGTACAGAGGGATGATCACTTCCCTAGTCCTGCTGGCCACACTATTTCTGATACAAGCCAGG
>NW_008824669.1:1737688-1752902 GCF_000699105.1 Pygoscelis adeliae | reverse complement strand
ACCAGTCCTTCTCTGTTTGTAAACAGCAGGTCGAGCGAGGCACCTCCCCTGGTAGGCTCACTCACCAGCTGTGTCAGGAAGTTGTTTTCCACACACTCCAGGAACCTCCTAGACTGTTTCCTCTCTGCTATGTTGTATTTCCAGAAGACATCTGGTAAGTTGAAGTCCACCACGAGAACAAGGGCTAGTGATTGTGAGACTTCTCCCAGCTGCTTATAGAATATTTCATCTGTCTCTTCATCCTGGTTAGGTGGTCTATAACAGACTGCCACCATGATAGCTGCCTTGTTGGCCTTCCCCCTGATTCTTACCCATAAACACTCAACCCTATTGTCACCATCATTAAGCTCTAGACAATCAAAACACTCCGTAATGTACAGGGCTACCCCACCACCTCTCCTTCCTTGCATATCCCTTCTGAAGAGTTTATAGCCATCCATTGCAGCACTCCAGTTGTGCGAGTCATCCCACCATGTTTCTGTGATGGCAACTATATCATAGTTTTCCTGCTGCACAATGGTTTCCAGCTCCTCCTGTTTGTTGCCCACGCTGCGGGCATTGGTGTAGTTGCACTTCAGTCGGGCTATTGATCCTGCCACCTTTTTGGGAAGAGAAACCCTAATTCCTATGTGACTGTTCTCAGGCAATTCCATGGTTTCTAACACATCCATAACCCTTGCATCTTTGCTGCCCCATGGTTGTCCATTCCCTACCTCCACTGAGACGGCAGGCCAAAGGACCTTGTTAGCACACCATCCCATTGGCGTGCCACCCCCAAGTTTATCTTTGGTGAGCCTGGTTTTACCTCTTTCCCCCTTCAAATCTAGTTTAAAACATCTATGTTTCAAAGTGAAAAACTGCACGTTGAAAAACTGCAATTGCAGAAGTCACACAGTTATTTAAGAGCTGGCAAAAATGCCTTCTAGTCAGACACTTTGGGAATACAATCTGCTTAATTTATAAAAAAGAGTACTGAGAGTTAATTGAGTACCTTCAGAGGAAGAAAATACCAAAACCCTTAAAAACCCATGAGAAAGGTATAACAAGCCTAGAAGCTGATGCCAGACAAATTCAAATGAGAAATTAGCTACAGAGTTGGTGGTTTGTTTTTTTTTAAACTCTCATTTGCTTCTTTATTTTCTGTTTTTTCAGCCAGGAAAGTCAAACTAACAAATGAAGCACTGACTCCATCTGCTCTTAGCCTGTAGATCACAACTGGACACATTTCTGGAAGGCATGTGTTCATCAAACATAAACTATCCATTAGGCCAAACACTAGTTACATGGTTCAGCTTGGTTATCTCACTGAAGTGCATGATGAGCTGGTGGAGGTCAGCAGCAGTGACCTTCTGATGGCTCCTGCAGACAAATTCTGGCTTGTCCAGCAGCCCTTGTCCATCTGTGATAGCCCTAGCACAGTCCCAATCCAGACAAATGGGAGCAAGTTTTTACAGAGGTAGATATGCTGGATATATACTACCTGAGGGAATCTCCTGAGACTTGAGAAATCTTTGGCCAGCCATCCGGGACCAGAGAATTAGGTCAAGATCTTGGGGAAAAAAAGTCTAAAAGAAAGGGAAGAAAATTCTACAGAGATCAGGATGTCCTGGTTTTGGCAGGGATAGAGTTAATTTCCTTCCTAGTAGCTGGTACAGTGCTGTGTTTTTGATTTAGGATGAGAAGAATGTTGATAACACACCGATGTTTTAGTTGTCGCTGAGCAGTGCTTGCACTAGTCAAGGACTTTTCAGCTTTCCATGCTCTACCGACTGAGCAGGCTGGAGGTGCACAAGAAGCCGGGAGGGGGCACAGCCAGGACAGCTGACCCCAACTGGCCAAAGGGACATTCCATACCATGGGACGTCATGCTCAGTACATAAACTGGGGGAAGCTGGCCGGGGGGGGCCGCTGCTCGGGGACTGGCTGGGCATCAGTCAGCAGGTGGTGAGCAATTGCATCATGCATCACTTATTTTGTATATTATTTTATCATCATTATTATTATTATTATTATTACTATTTCCCCCTCCTTTTCTGACCTATTCAACTGTCTTTATCTCAACCCATGAATCTTACTTCCCCCTGATTCTCTCCCCGATCCCACTGCGGGGGCAGAGTGAGTGAATGGCTGTGTGGCATTTAGCTGCCTGCCGGGTTAAACCACGACACGGGAAAAAAATGCTTCTCAAAGAGGAAGTCGAAGGAGAAGTGGCATTAAATGCAGGAGCAATACCTAGGGGGTGAAGCTGGGGAGTCAGGATGGAAAGAAGAGCTGGAGGGAAGTGAAAACCAAGAAAATCATTGTACAACACATGCTGAAGTCACGGGCTCCTACAGCAGGGTAGTTCAAAGCCAGGCATACATTATAGCTGGGGAAAGTAAATAATGGCAATAAAGCCATAATTCCTGCAGTAATTGGAAGTGGTGTACAGGAACTTATTTTCAATTTGGTGACTATGTGAGACTTTCGATAGCTATTAGGAGGATAATTAGGGGTGAAATGAACATTAAATCAACGTTTGCAAGCTAAAGCTCTATGTGTGTGTGTGTATGAACATGTCTGTTCTTGCTTTCACTCAAAAACAGGACAAAACTTTCCTCTCAAAGTCATATTTTTCCCTGCAAAAGTGCATTTTTTCTCATTTTCTGCACTAAAAACACATTATTTCCCTTTCAAAACATTTTTCTTATTTCCCTTCATTCCTTATGGCTACATTTGTGTAGGAAGGGAGCTCTGCTACATGACAAAAGGAGACTAGGTCACACTGGTAAGCTGAAATCTAAGGGGTAAAATCACTTACTGCTGCAAATCAGAAACCTCCCATGTCCAGACTGGAGCAAAGAGGGGCTTGGAAGCAAGGAACCACACATATGCATAAGTCTGCTTAAAATCAGCTGTGGTTGTACTGCACTTCTGGATAGACTTGTCTTTTACTGGGCAATCGTTTACTAATAATGACCCCGGGCTCACCGAGTTTTCAAAAACCCTTTTCAGAGAGAACCATCATCTGCTGCATATATTTCAATACTACCTCCTCACAGCGTGCATTTAAAAGAAAGCACCTTATTATAACAAGCAGAGAAACTGGGTAACACAGAGGTGCTTGGCTAAATGGAGCAGCTGCTTTTGGCCTGAATAGCTGTTCAGTGTAAATAAGCTGTGGCAGTTTTCCAATTGAGTTCGGAGCCGATGCAATAAGGCAAGAGAAGAACAAAACTGAACGGGTAATTAAGAAAAAAAAAAAAAAGAAAAATCAGGGAGGGGAGAGAGAGTTGTGATCTGTGAAATATCATGAAATAAAACAAAAAGTCCCTCCTGGGTCTTCGTTTGAGCAGGGTGGAGTGCATTTCCCCCCCAAACCTATGGTCTAAAGAAGATGTCTGTGCTGTCAGGGCCTGATGAAGTGCTTCCAAGCCACAGGGCAGGGCTTCACGCTGCCTTCACACGGGGAAAGTTTTCTGCGCTTGTCTGTGCAGCAACACACATTCTCTCAGATTAATTCCAGCTGTGCAGTGCCTTGCTGGCAGAGTTGTTATGTATTAGTAATGCTATCCGATTTGAGCAAATGGTCTCCCCTTGCACAGCTCGCTTTCTCACCAATGCTTTCTCTCGCGCATACATAGATACACAAGCCTTGATTATCTTCTTTTTGTCTTCTTTTTTTTAAACAAAAGAGGCCAGATTTTTCCCTAGCTGCTTTCTGCAAGGAAAGGGTTTAAAACTCAGCCACCTTTCTTATTAACACAAAATCCTCACTATCTTTGCCTGGAAATAGCGCTGGGCAAGGCTTTGCTGACAGCTTTGTCATTTACAGGCAGGAGACTGCAAGCACCATCCTGATGGTGTAAATCAGGAGTACCTCCACCGTCAGGGGCTCTTCTGGGTGGAAATCCAGATGAGATGAGAACTGTGTTGAGAGCACATAGCTGCAATGCTTCAGGATGTTCAGCCCTGATCCTTAATTTGCCAACCTGCTCAGCCCAACCATCAATTTACACAGAGCTGGTATCCTCAAACATCTACCATTTACATTTCTCAGCCATGTCCTTTTTGCTGCTTGCTTCTTATCTAGGGGTACTGTAGCAACCACTTCTCTCTTCAGGGTCAGAGACTTATCTTCTGCAGCGGTGGCACGTGGCGGGTCACATCATTGTCATTTCATTTCCACAACAGATATTCCACAGGTCTGAGACTGCCTTCCTCCGAGAACATTTTAAATACTTGTGGTCTCAGCCATACACACACATATATAAGGAAATTCTTGCAACAGCATCACTGGCACGACTGCCACCTCACCACCCTCCTCTCCCATGCGTTCACAGAGGGACAGATGGATTGCAGTGACTTGATTTCTTCCCAAACACTGAGCTAAAGCCTTCTGAGTTCCAGACTCAGCTTTACTACATGCAGTATGTATTATGGCAGTCATACTGCTTTACATGTATATAGGCCTATATGTATTCCTGCATGTTCCATACATAAGTGCTCTTCACCTATGCTAACAGTAGCAATAATATATGCTAAATCTTATACACATGTTCCAAAGCACTTCACAACACGTTGTAGGAACCTACATGTTAAACTAAGATACACATTTGAGGCGCCTTGCCACAAGGTATTCCTCAAGGTTGTTTTCCAGACAGCTTTCTAGCTTCCTTCTTTTCTGAGCATCAGTCTGCAAGGCAGTACTTGGAGAAGGTGTTTGTTTAAATCAAGGAAAATGTGATAAAATTCACTAGAAAGCTAGTAAAATTCTACGGTACTAATTTTGCACATTACAGAAATCAGCTTTCAGCAAAGATGAACAGGGACCTAAGGTTTAAAGAAAGTGTCAAACGGTCAGTGCTTACCATTTCATTCATTTTGTTCTTGTTCCTTTGCTCTTCCAGCATTCTCAATTCCTTTCTCCACCTAAAACTGCCAAAAAGCTGTTAAAATATATGTTTGAAATCAGGTGAAAAGTAAGGTTGAAAAATGGGAAAATTAATTGCAATGCCCTACTTCTATGTCCTGGTACTATTTTTTTTTTTTTTCCCCAGATTTGGGAGGCCCACTTTGCTGCCACAAATTTTAGGAGTGATCGTGGGCAAATCGGTTCAATGTGGATCCCCAAAGACATTCAGAAGTCCTCTTAGAGAGGCTTCTCTGTGCCTCAGTTTCCCATGTAAAATCGGGATTGCTGTATTGTCCTTCCTTGCAACTGAACTTTCCATCGCTCCTGTTGGGGAATAGTCCGCTGTGTAATACAGTTGTAAGACCGACATGCACTAGGAGCTCCATAGCACATGTTTTTTGAGAATTTATGAATAGCACTAGTCTATGCAGATTTATGGATATTTGCTGTCCTCATGGTATTTAAGCTCTCTCACAGACCAGAGTCAACAGCTTTAAGGCTGGAAGGCAAAACAGCACCCAGCTCTATCCGTTGGGTCTTTATTATATCTGACTTCAGAAAATGCTACGTTGGAATAAAGGTAGACAGAAACACTGTGCTTGTACTGCTGAGACTCATGTCACTCTGAAGGCAGCCATGTGTGGTTCACAAATGCCTTAAGTATGTTCTAACTTTTGGAATAGACCTATCAGACTTAAAATCTGCCTCTGAATTTGTATAGTAGCAACAAACTGCTCAGGAAACCAGAAACATCAGATCTTAACCATTGTGTAATGTACCCGTGTCCTGCCTCCTGCAAGCTCCTTCTGAAGACTCGGTTTGGAGTCAACATAGCTTCAGGCCGTGCTGAGAAACCTTATCGCACTACAGGGAATACAAGAGAGGTGGTGGTGCTGTTGTGGGGGTTCCCGTGGCTCACATAGCTGTGACTTGCCAGCCATGTGGTTCTGGTTAACATTTAGGAGAGCTCTCCAAAGTGGAAAAATGCTATAAAAACACAGAATATTACTGAAGAGCTGCCCAGCTATTCTATCTTGTCTGTGTGACTGCTCGGGGTGACTGATCTCTCATTGTTTTGGTGTACGCATCCCCCTTGGGGAAGTCAGCTTGCATATTTTATATCTGATGCTGGATGGAGAACTGCAGCACATCTACTTGTTGCAGAGGTTTCTCAGGTGCTGTGATTTGAGGTAACTGTTTGCCCACCCAGACTGTGAAGTCAAGTATGTTTGCCCTAGCCTATTGTCTTGGTTCGTAACCTTCATATCTCCATGTATTTTAATATTCATCTGACAATATTCATCCCCCTTGCCTGATAGGTCTGGTCTGTATCAGTATGTTGGTAATGTGCATTGCTAAAAGGTCCGACTGCATTTTAACTTTGCCACTGTGACCATGTTAAGCGCATGGATATTGCTCATGTTCAGTAACATGTAAAATTACAGATGTAAAACAATGTGTAAAATGGAATCAATTGCAATTGATGTTGATTTATTGAGCAGAATGGATGTTTGCAAGTCTGTTATTTTCCTTGATCAGAGAGAATTAATCTTCTTCAAGTAGTGATATAAATTATGTTCATAACTGATTTTGGGCAGAGTGATTAGGAAGAAATATTTGATCCTTGATCTATCAATAGTTCTTTGCCTTCTTTGGAGCACATTATAGTGCTGCTCTACCATTTAATTCTACAAGCATCCCTGACACTCATTTCTTATGTAGATGAGAGTCCCTTGTGAACGGTGTCCTTTGGTTTCATTTCTATGATACAGCTTTTGAGGAAATCAGAGCCAGAGAACTCTGTACCTCTGGTAAGAGCCAATGTACCTTAGTCCAGAAATGCATTTGAGCCAAAGCAACAGCATATGGAAAAATTAAAATAAATAAATAAATCAGTAGGTCTGCAGTGGGTGAAAAAAAAGCAAAAATAGGTTTCTGGAGAATAAAAATAAAGTTATTGGGTGCCAAAAGAGTGAGGATGCACTGCTTAAAGACGGCAGGAATAAAAACATTGATAAAAGTAGCAGCAAAATAAAGTGTTCCAACTTAGTGACATTGTATTTGTGCAGAAATAATTTAGAAGACCATAAGAGGAGGAAACACAAAGAGAACTAAAGGTGAAGAGTAAAGATAAGAATGATTCATAAATTGAAAGATGATTTTTTTTTTCCCTTCTTCTTCTAAGGAATAATGCATCCAGTAATGTAACAAGTACTTCTTCAAGGGCACTGAAGGAGTGCTGCACTTTAGATATTGAAAATAGAAAAGCCAAGAAGAATGTGGCCAAAATGTTTGAAGATGAGGGGTAATAATATTTTATTTCTTTAGTAATTGCCATGTATTGAAGCTCAAATTGACTCTGAAGATGTATTCCTGGAAACAGGAACAAAAGAATAAACAGAAGTAATCTACAGAAATGGGCTGGAGAGGAGTTTGCTCATAACCGTAGGAAAAGGAGAATGAAAATAGGAGGAATGTAGGAACGTATCTCTTGCCTTCATTCTCTCTAGCCAGGCTCTAGGCACTTTTAAAGATATGGCACCACTGTAAAAAACAATATAAAGGTGAAGGCAGTCATGAACTGCTAGTCAAAATGTGTTTTACAGAGTAGATTTATTATTTCTATATTCATTATGAGTGTACATCCCAGACAGATCTTTGCAAGAGGACAGAAGACACAATTGACACTTCGTTGATCTTGACTGTAAATGCTTTCAAACTTTGCAAAAGGATTGGATTCAGAACTATTTTTGCAGAACACAGAAAGAAAATCAGTGCTCTTGTACTCAAGGCTTGGATTAAGAGTCAAGCTTCCAAGATTTAATCCGTCCCTTCCATGTGCATCTGTGTTGACTTGTCCAGAGTCCTCTTCATTTTTCGTGTTTTGGCTTCTGTCATGTCAAACAAGTTGTCCATCTCACCCCACAGGTCTTTGGCATCTCAGGGCTGGCCTCTTCACCATGTTACAAACAACCCACACTCTATAAGCCCACTGTGGTTCATAATATCAAGGAGTATAGTTTCATTAACTAGATAATGCAATTTATCCATTGTCTCAAGTTGGACCTGTATTCTCCTGCTTTTTAATTTGTAAACTCCATGGATAAAGTTCAGGAGAGTGCAATGTGCTAGGTAGGAAACAGGAGGGACAGCTTTTCAAAGGCACAATCATCCATGGCTCCTTGTAAGCAAGTGGAAGCAAAACATTTTCAAGTCCAGGGAGTATGTGACCTGCAATGGATCCACAGATACTGTCTCGGGATCAGAAACAGAAAGTAAGAGACCTGTATCACTCTGCGTGTTTTTCCATTATCTGGTGTACCCTGACTCACCAAAGCTCACAGAGACTTGACTTACTCCAGTTTGTCTCTTTGAAAGACTCCTTTTCCTTCCAGAATTAATTGTACAGAAAAAGTAAATGTATTTTTTCTTAATTAGCCATACAAACTTGAGCATATTGGTTTGATCACAAAATACTGGCGTAGGGCCAAACACTCCCCTTCCTCAAGAACTTAAACAATAATGTGCAAATTGGCCCCTGATAAAAATTTCCTCTTGAGTATGTGAGCTGTGAGCATGATGGCATCAGGTTTTGTGTTTCCTCACCCCCCAAAAAATATAATTTTCATTATTTTTTTGTTCCCTTGGACAGTAGTCATACTAAGAGTAATAGTGAAATACAAATTCTTGGAGTGCTCTTCAAGAGAGAATTAGAAAACTTTATTGAGAAGTGTTGGTGAAGTGGTTGAAAAAATTGGACCTGTAAGTTCAATGCCCTGCCCTATTACAGATAGACTTTAAGGTTTTTTGAATAATAATCATGAGGTCCTGAAACACTGTGCAAATTGGGGACCATTGCCTGAGAAATCTGTGTTTTCTTTGTGAGTAAAGAAGTACATGTCCCTTTCCAATCTAGTTGTTCAAGTTTGATGAAGGTGCAATAGAGTTTAGCAGCTAGAGCTGCAAACCAGGAGACGAAGGAAATAAACCTGTTCTCCATTTTGCTATTGAATAGATGAATGCCATCTATTTTGAGAAATATTTTTCATAATCAGGTGACTTCTAAAATTTACGTTTGAGATATGTGCCAAAAGGAGGTGTGAAAGAAGTGATAGGACATCTGAAAAAAAAAATCCACATAGAGTGGAGAGGTTAACTTATGTGAAGATGTATAAAAATGCAATTATAAAATGTATTAGGGACAAAAAAGACTCAGACTTTGCCGTTCATTACTAAATATGGATACAGTGATGTCAGAAAGTGTTTTCTAGGATATGTCAAAAATGTTTTAAGTATAAAAATACCTATTAAAACATGTAGTTCTGTCCTGTGAGTGATGTGAAGCAGAAGAGGTATCCTCCGAGATAAAGCAGTGACTAGAATAGAGTGATGGCCATCTGTTTTAGAGGAAAGTGTGAGTCACTGTTAAATAATCAGACATGTATATCTGATGTCCAGAGATCTAAAAGGAACTAGCCAATTGTCCTCCAAACCAGATGTTAACAAGTTCTTGGAAAGTTGAGGAAATTTCCTGAAGATTGGATGACTGCCAGTAAAATCCCAGCATTTGAACGGAGCAGAAGAGACCACAGAATCATAGAATCATTAAGGTTGGAAGAGACCTCTAAGATCAACGAGTCCAACCGTCAACCCAACACCACCATGCCCACTAAACCATGTCCCTAAGCACCTCATCTACCCATCTTTTAAATACTTCCAGGGATGGTGACTCAACCACTTCCCTGGGCAGCCTGTTCCAATGTTTAACCACTCTTTCAGTAAAGACATTTTTCCTCACATGCAATCTAAACCTCCCCTGGCGCAACTTGAGGATTTCCTCTCATCCTATCGCTAGTTACTTGGGAGAAGAGACCGACCCCCACCTCGCTACAGCCTCCTTTCAGGTAGTTGTAGAGAGCGATGAGGTCTCCCCTCAGCCTCCTTTTCTCCAGGCTAAAATGATGACTCAGTAAACTGGTTAGTCAGATGTCAGTCTGGTCAAACTATTGGAACAGTTAATTCAGGACTCTGTCAACAAAGAATTAAAGGCTAAAAATATAATTAATGCTAGTCAACATGTTTGCATGGAAAGGAGGTCCTGTCAAACAAACGTGTTATATTTTTTTTGACAACATTACAGGTCTGGTTGATAAAGACAATGCTGTTGACATAATATACTTGGATTTCCCCAATGAATTTGTTTTAGTACCACATGACATTTAGATTAAAAAACCCTACATTATATGGAATTAACAGGGCACACATTAGATGGATTAAAACTCCCTGTCTGACAGGTCTTGAAACAGAGTTTTTAATGGTGAGAAATCAATGAGTTGAGTTGCTGCTAATGCAGTCTCCAAGGGATTAGGGTCTTAATCCAGCTCTCTTCAGGATTTGTATCAATGAGATAAATCTTTGCCAGTAAAATCTGAATATGCCACAATGGTTTTTAGATGACCAGTAATGAGTGCAGTAATGAGTGTTTGGAATTGCCTGACCAAAGGTTCAAAATCTAATAGAATAAGTTCATAAACCAAACAAAATGTGCAACACCCATCAACAGAAGCTATGGATCAAATTTATAAGATAGAAGTCACTGCAGTGAAAAATAAAAGCAACTGCAAATTAATCTCAAAATTAGGAAATACAAGGCGATGACTATCTCAGTGTGGGATTTTGGTGTGATATTAGAACAAATATGGTTCAGAAAATACCAAAAGGGAAATATTGGAGAAAATATGTAATATTTTCACTGTGTTATAATTATAGGAATAACAAATGTTTTTTAATTTCCAGACAAAACGACACTTGGAAACAAAAATGGCAATCTTTTCTTCAGAAAATGTCAACACAAAATATTTGATATTTACAAATGTTCTTTCAGCTCTTTTGGCCACAAAGATTTATATTGATTTTGACCACACTTCATGAATAACTCACATCCCTCTGGAACTGCATTTTGCTGTTGGGTTTTTTTTTTTCTTAACCAATGTACTCATTCAAAAAAACAGTCATTCATCTTTGTTCATTACTCAGCATTGGTAGAAAGGCTACTAAATTTCTCGTGGTTGCTTGAAATAAAATGGAGTAAGAAAAAAAGGGTTTCTGCAGATGGGAGGCAAGTATTATAAATTTGTATTTGGGGGGAAAAAAAGGCTCCATGTGATTTGAGCACTGGCTGCTGACATATGGAAAATTTGTATAGCAGGGGACTGAGTAGAAATGAGTATTTTAATTTTCCAAACAGAAGTATAAGAATGTCCAAGAGCTAAAACTAAGAAAATTCAAACTTGAAATTACACCAAATTTTCTACTAGTGGCAGTTGCAGTATATTGAATCTGCTCATTAGCCGACATGGCAGATTCCCTGTTATTTGGAATGTTTAAGGCAAGCCTAGGTACCTTTCTAAAAAAAGTGTGGGTTAATCCACCTGCAGGAAAAAAAAATCAGACAACAGACTGTATATATAATAGATCATCATTGCCTGTCTTTTCATCCTCAGAAGCTAGAAAATCAAATACATCAAACTAAATCAGTCTCATAATTAAAAAAAAAAAGAAAAAAAAAGAAAAAACCTCTTGAAAATGGTGGACCTTTTATAAAAAGGTTTGAATTTCATCTTTCATAATTATACTCTGAAGTCATGCTCAGATAATTCAGAATGCTTCAGATTTCTTCTTAAAGATGAAATAGAGTAATTCCTGATTGAACCTCTGAAACTCCCTCTAGAGCATCAGTGATGTTAAATTACTATTCCTCTCCCAGTGGCCAGCATAAACCCCCTCTTTCTGCCTGTCAGACCCCCGCAAATGCTCCTCTGCCACCACACAGTCCCCTCCAAACTCAGAGCACTCCTCCGTATTTATTTTATCTCTCATTTCTGGGCACTGTCTGTGTTTAATTCCAAGTCATTTTTCTAAATGTATCCATGAGCACACGCACTATGCATCCAATTTGGTCATCTTATTATGTATGCCCAATGCATTTGTATACATTCCTTTTAACTTAGATCCCAGCATGCAGCTCATTACTTCACTCTCCCTGCGCCTGACACGTTAAAACTTATTTTCTTGCTCCATAAGTCAGCGTGTTATGTTGATAGAAAGTGATCTACTGAAACATGGCATATTATTTTTTTTATTTTGGTTTTTAAATACAAGACATCGCAATGTAGAAGCATTTGGACATGTTGCAATACCCTATTCCAATATTCTTTCAAACCTAAGTGTTACTGCTATCTGAAAGTATGTTGTGAATACTTGGCAGGTTTTTTTTTTCTCCTTTTCCCTGTTGTATACATGGTGAATTGTGGACTCAGAGGATGACATTCTTGACAGATAAAACTCCCATCAGAGTCCATGCTTTGTATTAACAGATAACGATGTTTTGATATAACTGTTAGGAGAAAGACTCTGTGTGAAAGAATTTTGAACTGTAAACTACAAACAAAATTATAATGACAATTACCCAGATAAATCTTAATTTGGTATAGATTTAAATACCTGTGTAATCCCATGATGGCTTAGTAAATCAGAGAAGCAAGGTACTTTTCTGCCCTATCCCTGTTTTCATATTGTCATATATAATAGTGCATTCCGGTGAAAATCAAGACAATTTTTCAAAAATTATGTATATTAACCATTTCCAATTCTTCATTTCTGATGGTAATTTATACTGTTCTTTGGCTGTTAGCAGCTTGGTTGGTCTACCTGCAAAACAAAATGTCAAACAGGAAGACAGAGACAAGTTGCCGCTTGTGAAAAGTTCCTGAAATGTCTATGGAAAAGATCAAATCTTCTGAAAGTACTTGAGGAAGTTTGACTTTTAAGAGCACAGGATTTGATGGGGTTTTTTTCTTCTTTTTCTTCCCAAACCTGGGAGAGCCAGTTTTATGACATATGAGGCTATTTCACATCTGCAGTGCAAATGCTCTCATCTTCCAGTGATGCTTCCATCTCGGGCAGGACTATGCTGAGGCACACTTTTACTGCTGCCGTGGCTGTCTGCGGCAGTGGTAGTCTTGGTGGTTTTCATTGCAGGTTATATTATTTCTTGAAAACTGAACTCACCACACAGTTCATGAGAAGAGGCCGATGGTGCGTGACTGAATCTGTCTTTCCAAGTGAACAAACCATTCCCTTGTAGATGGGCATATCCCTTGCTCAGCATCTGAGACGAACCCTGACCCTTCTCTCCCAGCCATAGAATTTCCCATACACTTTGTCTGTAGGCCACATTTTACGGGGATGGTGGATGCCCATTGTTGGAGGCAGTGATAACTTCTGCTGATAACTAATCATTTCCTTGATGCTTTCCATTCCCAGTGCAGTTTGTGATCTGGGCTGGGCATAGCCCAAGTTGCTGTTCCTCCACTTCAGCCACTTTTTAAAGTCTTGTTCAGTTTAACTAATAACTTCCTATGCAACAGCCTCGTTATTTGCTTTTATTTTGTGACCATCAAGTGGATCTTCTCCATCTTTACATCACCCTTTTGATCTCAAAAATTCACTTTGCTTTGTGTCCTGAGCTGGACCGGTGCAGTGCATAGGAAAGTAAGACAAGGATGAGCAAGGGCTTAATGCAAGGCTCTGCTCTGACTACTGAAGTTAGCTGGAATTCCTCCTTTCAAAGCAAGATCTGATTCAAAAAAAGAAAAATAATTTTTCCCATTAATTACCCCAGAGACCAGAGTCTGTATCAGTTAGGCAAGGACATTACCCACTGAAATTAATAAGTGTTTTTGAGAGGTGAGGAAAACACCTCTAGCCAGTGTAACTTGTATATGATTGCTAGGATGTTTGTTGTACCTTTGTGTTAATACTCTTCTGTGGTTTTTTGGTTTTCTTTTTGTTCTTTCCCCAGCAAGGACAAGGATGATCACATGGTACCATGTGTGTTATGTTACATAATGATGATTCACCCCCTAGAGATAGCATAGGATTGGAAATGATGAAAAGGGTATGCCAAGTTAACAAACACTGTGCATGCATTGTAATGTGGCTGTGAGTTTCCAAATAGATACCTGGGGGAAAAAAAAAAAAAAAGATAGATGCATGTTGATTTATTGAACAGGTTGTCCAGCCTATGTGTAAAATCTTTGTGACAGCAGAGTACACCATGGCATCCTGCAGCTATCCCTTGGCTTACTCATCACCTACTGGGAAATGCACTGTCCTTGTTCATTACCGCCTCCTCTTTCCAGAGAAATACATTTGCAAGTTGTCTTCCTTTTGTAAAAAAAAAAAATCAGGCATAAAATCCTTTGTCAGGTTTATTCCCTTGAATATAACTTAATAAATTCTTCCTTTGCACGTGCTCTGAGTTGTTTTCTCTCCTCTATGCAGTGTAGCAGCTGTGTGCAAGCATTCAAAACTTGAAGTTGGGAATGTATCTTTTTCTGATAATGGGTTTCTTTGCTGGCTAAATAAGGATGCTGTGGGCTGTAAACACAGTATAGCCAAAAAATGTTGCCTGCTGCTTAAAGGGCCTTCTCATGGCAAAACGGGTGTCCCTGGCCAAACTCATCTGATTTGCTTCACCTGACGAAGAGAAAGCAAACGGCAATTAAGCAGCCTCAGCATCAGAGTGGTATCTTCAGATTCGCTGAGAGCTTTGCTAAAAGTGATTTCATTCAAAACAAGATTAGAAAAAAGAATGAAAGTTCAGCCAGATGGAAATGTATTTTGGAAATGTCTGTTTATGACAATATTTTCCCAGTTTTCATCATCTTTTGTCATCTGTTTAGTTTATTTGTTGTCTGAAAACCTTTGAAATAAAATGTTTTCACAAATGTGAAAACTTCCAATCTCTAGTTTTCCTTGTCTTTCAACAGTAAAAAATAAAAGAAAATGAAAAAGCATTATTCTTCCTGAGATCTAGATGTTGTCCTGGACCTTTTAAGGACATTTCCATTGAACCCAGCTCCCTATGGACTCAGGGAACAGGTTCATTCCTATCACAAGGAACTGAAGAGGAGGGGATTATTGGAGAAAAAGGCAAAAAAGAGAGAAAAGGGACTGTAATACTTCATAAAACAAGCAGAAAATCAATCTGTTTGCCCACCGCTACCTCCCACGTCCTCAGCCAGCCACTTCCCAGGCCTCGGGGGCTCCTGTACGTTGCAAGTGGCCCTACCAGCGTATATGTGCACAAGTCTAACAACTCCTCAAGACTCTGTTCATCTCCTCCAGCTCCAGGCAGATGCATGGGCATAGCTGGAAGCTGTAGGTAGCATAACAAGTGTAATATTGCTAGTAGGAGCCGAAGTCACAGCACAGCTGCAGTTTATCTGCACAGTAGCACAGACCTCCTCATGAAGA
>NW_008824669.1:1735950-1737673 GCF_000699105.1 Pygoscelis adeliae | reverse complement strand
ATGTTTTCCACATACCACAGATCATGCCCAGAGTGATGTTCTCAACATGGTCTAGTGATGGTTGCAAAGACACTCATGAAAACAGCTGTGTTATAGATGTGGACCAATTGCCTGTGAAAGGAGCCAAAACTCAACATCCAGACCACAGCAGACAGCTCACTTCATTGCTCCACCACTGTTGAAGCAGTGCCTGATGATTTAACAGTGAATCCCTCTTTCTTCCGGGCAAGGGAAAAGCCACAGGTCAGTCCTGTGAGTTCAAAGCAAAGATGCTTGCTGAATAGGTTCGGTCTTTGCTTCCCTCCTCAGTTGCAACTGAAGGATTTATGACAACATGTATGCAGCGACAACCATATAGAGTTTCAACTCATCTTGCATTTTCTAGAATGCAAAACTTACATTTCTACAAGAAAGCACCTTACATTTTCAAATTATTGATAGTGTAACCAGCTATCTAGTGGGGATTTTGTATCTAGCCTTCATGTGCAGAACTGTATTAAACCTACATAGTCCATAGTGTCTGTGTTGAGAGGCAGGTAGAAAACACGAGAGACTCATCATCCTTCTACTTCTGTATGCATTTATACTCTGTTCTGTATATGGCTCTGGCCAGAGGAAAGACAGTATTTTGCTTTCACCAAGAATGCTGTGAAGTATGTGAAGACTTATCTGTCTAAACTTCCATTATATCACCAGGGTCTTAATTAAATTGCCCATTCATATGCATTTGAGATGTCCTTCCCATCAGGCCTCCAGTTACCACTTTAGAACAGTATGGTTTTCTTGTTGGTGCCACATTATATCTGCCAACTCTGTGAGGATCTCTTAGCTATCCTGGGACACCTCAAAATGGCACTAGGCACTAGAGGAGGCTGGAGGTCTGGCTGATGCAGTCAGCAGCCTACAGGGTTAGTCACCTCCACATGGGTTGAACTGTAGTATAAGTGAGCTGAAAAAAGTCCTGTATCTCCATTAACTACAAAGTCTAATGGGACACCTATATGTATGCGTCCTCATCAGGTAACTGCAGGGACAGTGTACTGCCTCCATCCTCTTTGGCTTATCAGGTAAGAAGAGAGTGAAAGAAAGCAAGGGAGACCCCTTATAAGCATAGCTAAAGTAGATTCAAGTTTCTAAATTTATGCTTGCTGTTACTAAATCTTGTTCTTTTAAGTTGCTTTGTTTAGAGATCTGCTACAGTTTTGCATGCATAACCTGCGTGTACACCAATACAAAGTTTGCTCTGTACGCTGATACATCTGACCTCGGTGCTGGGCAAGGTTATGGAACAGATCATCTTGAGTGCCATCACGCGGCACGTACAGGGTAATCAGGTGATCAGGCCCAGTCAGCATGCGTTTAACAAAGGCAGGTCCTGCTTGACTAACCTGATCTCCTTCTATGACAAGACGATCCGCTTAGTGGATGAGGGAAAGGCTGTGGATGTGGTCTACCTACACTTTAGTAAAGCCTTTGACACTGTTTCCCGCAGCATTCTCCTGGAGAAACTGGCTGCTCATGACTTGGACGGGCATACTCTTCGCTGGGTAAAAATCTGGCTGGATGGCCGGGCCCAGAGAGCTGTGGTGAATGGAGTTAAATCCAGTTGGTGGCCAGTCACGAACAGTGTTCCCCAGGGCTCAGTTTTGGGGCTGGTCTTGTTCAATATCTTTATCAATGATCTGGATGAGGGGATCGAGTGCACCCTCAGTAAGTTTGCAGA